>NC_092718.1:225001375-225301375 GCF_047496885.1 Scyliorhinus torazame
CTTGCCGCAAGATTCTTAGTCTTTGACCTATTATTGTAGCCGCAGTATTTATATGGCTGGGTCCAGTTCAGTTTCTGATCAGTGGTAACCCCCAGGATGGTGATTATGGGGATTCAGTGATGGTAATGGCATTGAATGGCCTATTCAGGCCCCTCACATTCAACGTTATCAGCCGGATTGGAGGGGCTCTCACCCCCCACGCCCCGCCGACTAGCCATCTCCTTTTCTGGGCCAGTCCCGTGTCCACGCCTCCCTCACCCTCCAGTCCCCCAGAGGGGGGACCCCCGCCCCGACCACCTCTTCTGTGTCCTATTCCCTTTCGGCCTTTCCCCCCCCCCCCTCCCCACCCCCCTGCTAGACCCCTGTCTAGCATTTTTGCTCCCCCCATGTCACTCCCGTAAATCAGCTGACGCCTGCTGACCCCGGCTTCCCCCGCCGTCCCATTGACCTCCCCGCGTGGGAGTCTCCCAATCCATATGCATTCCTTCGTTCCCCTTCCCGCCTTTCCAAAGCCCGCTCCGCACCCTCTGGCGCAGCTCCTGTCGCGGCCTTGTCTCTCTCCCCCAGTCCATGTAACATTTCCTGCGCGTGATTGACCCTCTATATACAACAACCATCACACACCAAACCCCAAAGCACCACCCCCACCCTCACAAACCCACAGTTAGAGTCCAACTTTTCGGCTTGTACAAAGGTCCACGCCTCTTCAGGCGTTTCGAAGTAATAGTGTTGGCCCTTGTATGTGAACCACAGTCGCGCTGGCTGCAGCATTCCGAATTTCACTTCTTTCCGGTACAACGCCGCTTTGGCCCGGTTGAAACCCGCTCTCCGCTTTGCAACCTCCGTGCTCCAGTCCGGGTATATTCGGATCTCTGCATTGTCCCACTTACTGCTCCGCTCCTTCTTGGCCCATCTCAGGACCCACTCTCTGTCCGTGAACCGGTGGAACCTCACCACCATCGCCCTTGGCGGCTCATTTGCCTGGGGCTTCTTCGCCAGCACCCGATGTGCCCCTTCCAACTCCAGCGGCCTCGAAGAGGCCTTCGTGCCCATCATCGCCTCGAGCATCGTGCTCGCGTATGCCCTGGCATCAGCTCCCTCCACTCCCTCAGGGAGAAAACGGATTCGCAGATTCTTTCTCCTCGACCTGTTCTCCAGGTCTTTGAGTCTTCCCGCCCACCTCTTGTGTAGCGCCTCGTTCTGCTCCACTCTCACCGCCAGGCCCACGAGCTCGCCTTCGTTCTGACTGACTCTTTTCTGTACCTCCTGGATCTTAGCTTCGTGGGCCTTCTGGGTGATCCCGAGTCCTTCAATTGCCGAAAGCATAGGCGCCAACATCTCCTTGCGCATCTCCTCGCGCTGCTCCTCGAAGCAGCGCTTGATGAACTCCTGCAGCTCCCCTTTGTCCCTGGCCGCCGCCATTTTGTTTTCTTTCCCTCGCTTCTCCCGTTGCTCCAGTGCTGCCCCTTTGGCCGTTACACTTCTGGTACGTTTCATAGAAGTTGGAGGGGGACCTCTCTCTTCCCTTCCCCACGGGCTGCGTCCAAAAAAAAAAAAAGGTTCCGTTGGGGCTCCTCTAACGAGCCCGAAAGTCCGTGGTAGCGGGAGCTGCCGAATCGTGCGGCTTAGCTCCGCATAGCCGCAACCGGAAGTCGAGAGGGAATCCTTTTGGCGGTGTTCGCTTCACCAGTCTGCCCCAAAAAGTCTATGGAAACTCCTGAAAAAGGTCTGAGAGTCCGTTCCAGACGGGAGCTGCCGAATGCGCGACCTACTCCTCCATGGCCGCCACCGGAAGCCTCGTCCCTGCTTCTTCAATGGCCTTGGTAGATCTTTTCACAGTTGTTCCCTCTGCTGCTAGAATTCACCTTTGATAGAGTCAAGTCAGATTGCAGCTTTAAGCTTGCCCTTCCCCCGCCTGCATGCTGGAAGAGGCCCTGTTTATCCTGTTGCAGCCAAATCTTTTACTGTTTCTGCCGGGTCTGGTAGCCAAAAGACATAACATTCCTGGGGGACACTGTCAGGGGAATGTTGCAGTCTTCTTCCCACACCGGGAAATGTCAAACAAATGCCGTGGGGGCCCTGTAAAAGAGCCCAAAAGTCCATTCCAAGTGGGAGCTGCCGAATATGCGACCTAGCTCTGCATAGCCGCACCCGGAACCACTTGTCACCCACTTGAGCACCTGCTACCTATGCTGGCAAGTGAAGTATGAGGTCTGTGTGCAATAATAGAATGCCCGTAAACCTGTGCCTCTGTGTAATTCACTCATTGCTTGCTCAAGTAAAACAAACCTTTTTCCACTGAGAGTTAACCTGTTCAGCAACCAATGGGTTATTGTTGGTGGATTGTGGAAAAGTCCAAATGAATCATAGCTGAGGAAGTGCAGGGTGTACGATATGTTGGAATGATTTTACTGATGTCACATACAGGCTGAGTTTGTGCACTTTGTGACCCGGGTCACTCCAACCACTTCTGAAGTGGTTGATCACACGAGTCATTGCAAGAAGTGCTGCTGGTTCCCAGTGTGCTCATAATGCTGTCTCTGGCCAGCGTGTGCCAGGTTGCAGTTGGCTTGGTTAAACACAAAACCACACACTTGTTGTAAATGTGGTGCAGCGACGTGACAAGATCCGTGTAGCGCTGGCGAGGCTGCACGTTGGAGCCAAGTGAACAGCAGCTTGTATGAGTCAATCTACTACCTGCCTCACCTCGTACTCCCGATTAAGCTGAGAAGAAAGTGGAAAATGATGCGTTTGCAGCCCCCCCCCCCCTCTGTGACTTTAATTCATTGTCAGCTATATTTAAATTGAAATCTATTTGAGAATGCGCACTAAGGGGCTTTTTTATTTTTAGTTTGGTCTGTTTCCCACCTCTCTCGATCGGAGCGAAACAACGTTGAGTGAGGGACTGGGCTTGTTGCAGCGTATGAGGCTGGTGTTCTTGAGGGTTGAGTGCATTTATTAGAAAATAGCTGACGAGGTGCCCAGCCACACACAGCATTGCAGATTGTGCAGGAGGGAGCTGCTGCCCAATGAATAAGAGAAAGGGACAATAAGCCATTGGCCTGATCTGTACTTAAAATGGCCGTGAAGCTGAGGCTGTTTTGTCTTTTCTGCCTACTTTCTCCTCATTTCCCCTGAAGAAGCAGTTCCGTTTCCGGAGTTTGGGTTCCGTTGGTTCTGGGTGCCTTTGGGTGTTTTGCGCATGTGGCCATTTTGTCACCCAGACATTGAGTGTTGGCAAGCTGCTCACCTGCTGAGCATCATTCTGTTTCCCTCCCCCTCCATCTGATCCCCTTTGCCGTCTCCAAACATGTTTACTTTACAGCAGGGGGGGAGGGGGGTTTTGGGGGGGGGGGGGGGGGGCTAACTGAATCAAACGGGAGGAGTTGGAGAGCAGGAATGGCTGACATGGCCGTCTGTAGCCCACAGCCATCAAGACCAATTGAAGTACCAACTCTCACTGCCACAGCTCAGCGAATGCAGCACAGATTATCTTGAGACCTTCTGGTCTGTATGGCCCAGTGACTCACTGCATAAACGTGCTGTTTATGTTTCTTCTGTGAGGCAAACTACACTGTGAACATCTGAAGTTTCTGCTTAAATGAACATTGGGATTTAAAGCATTGGATGTGGACAGTGGTGGGACAACGAGGGCTGACCTTTTGGCCTCTTTACTGATGATGCATTGTTTAATTGTGGTTTTAGCAATTAAACTGTAAAGATTAGTACCAGTCCTTGTTTAATGTCACTGTAATAAATACTGTTCAGTCTTGTCCTGTTATACACTACTCTGCGATAGAAGCAATGTGTTTGAGCTTTGGCAAGCTGGCCCAGTTGAAGAACACACTGAACTGTGTGGAGATAGTGCCCCATGAACCGGAGTTCAAAGCGGAGGCTGGATTGGGAATGTTTGCCCTTTGTACCAGCTGCTGAGTTTTAGCTTTTTCCAAATGAATGAAGCCCAGAAGCAGGAGTTTGTGTTATACATGTCTATTGAAATTAAATGTGAAAGTGACAGCGGCGTGTTTCTAATTTCTTTCTGCTGTTCAGAGTTGTGTCTTTGGGGTAAGGGGCAAGTCTCGCAGGCCATTTGCTAACAGAACCTGAGAGCCCCAAGACTTACTCAGAGAGCTAGAGTAGGAAATCACTTACCCCATCAGCCCTCCACCTTCTCCAGCCCACTCCTGGCTTCCTCCTCCCATCTGCCTCGGCCCCACTCTGTAACCCAAGAGGCTGGATATGTGTCCCATTTTCTGAGGTGAATAGCCCAGGAGTGATTCTTGCTGGTTGTTTCCCTCTCGATACGCTGGCCTTGACATGATGCTGTCCTGCCCCAACTACACCACCACCTCCTGATTTGCTGACATTGAGATTTAAACTTGTGCTGAACCATGGCACTGTTGGGAGGACCATTTATTAGTTAAGTGAGGGGAGGCTGGGACGAGGGTGGTGGTGGGTGGGGAGGAGGTTGCAGGCTCACTGTGTGAGAAATTGAGTGAAATACCGAACAGAGTAAATATGGTTTGTGTTCTGATCATTAACTGCAGCCTTGACCTGTGCAAGGCATCTGCTTTCTGCATGTTGGTTAATAGGTTTTGTGTAATTTACAATAAATACTTTGCATGTAACTTTGTTCTGTTGGCAAATAGGCCGAAAGGCCAGGCTGATGCCTGTCTGTAGTTCTCTGGGGAATGAATGCACACTGGGAGACAGTGTGCCATTCGTTACCAGCAGAGGGTGGCACTCCACTGAGTGCCACTGAGCATGGAGAGAGGCTTGGCAGGAGCTGCAGGTCTGTGTGTGACTGTGGGCACGTTCCTGCTCCAAGCATCTGCTTCTTGCCACTGGGTTGTGGTCATGCTGTCCTCTGTGTCTGATGTTGAATGCTGATAAGATCATGCTGCGAGTAGATTAATTGTCTCTTTCTCCCTCTCCCTTTTTCTTTCCGTCCTTTCCACCTCCCCCAAAAAACAGCTGAATAAAAGATTTATCCTGAATTTCCTCCATGCCCAGGGGAAGCTGTTCACAAAGATAGGGTAAGTGCAAAAGACCTTTTTTCTCTCTTGTATATTAAAGATGACACTTCAATGGTTCCTCAGAGATTTTCATTTCCTGAATGTGTTGAAATTAAATATTGTCATGCCAGCAGTTTTAACATGTTCAATAAACTTGGCATTAACTCTTTCGGAGTTGTTTTGATGTAAAGTAGCAATGTGGCTTCTTGAAACACAGAATCCTGGTTTCTAAAAATTGGAACCTGTAATTGTCCCAAGTCTGCTTGGACAAGTCAGTGAAGACGGTTAATTGCCTGTTCACCACAGTAAGCAAATCACTGCAAAGGGGGTTATGACAACATCTTGAGTGGCTGATTTAAGCCACGTTCCTTGTATTATACCCAGGGGACGCTGCGTCAATTCCCCCCCAAGCAGCACACAGCCCAGCAGTGAATGCTGAAGTGATATAAATTCCCAGGCATGAGGTGTGTACAGCTTCACATCCTCAAATGTAACTCCCTCCAGTGATATGTGTGCCCTGTGAGTGGGTACATCACAAAGAGGGAGACAGTTATATTGTCTGGCAGCATCTGTGGAGAGAGAAACAACAGTCAACGATTCGAGGACCGAATGAGAACAAGCATATTATGTCCTTGGCCTGTTACATCGTTCCAGTGAATCTCAACGCAAGCTAGAGGAACAGACCCTCATCTTTAAACTAATGTGGCAGGGGGATGAGAACCAAATGAGGAGGTTAGTGGACAGTAAGGAGGTAGTAACTAAAACCTGTAAGGAACTAGATCATGAAGTCAGCGTGACTAAGGGGAAGAGTAGGCAGGGAGCAGATGATGAACGCAAAGGGACTGGTGGTCTGAGGTGCATTTGTTTTAATGCAAGAAGTATAGTAGGTAAGGATTGGATTGGATTGGATTTGTTTATTGTCACGTGTACCGAGGTACAGTGAAAAGTATTTTTCTGCGAGCAGCTCAACAGATCATTAAGTACATGAGAAGAAAAGGGAATTAAAGAAAATACATAATAGGGCAACACAACATATACAATGTAACTACATAAGCACTGGCATCGGATGAAGCAGACAGGGTGTAGTGTTAATGAGGTCAGTCCATAAGAGGGTCATTTAGGAGTCTGGTGACAGTGGGGAAGAAGCTGTTTTTGAGTCTGTTCGTGCGTGTTCTCAGACTTCTGTATCTCCTGCCTGATGGAAGAAGTTGGAAGAGTGAGTAAGCCGGGTGGGAGGGATCTTTGATTATACTGCCCGCTTTCCCCAGGCAGCGGGAGGTGTAGATGGAGTCAATGGATGGGAGGCAGGTTCGTGTGATGGACTGGGCGGTGTTCACGACTCTCTGAAGTTTCTTGCGGTCCTGGGCCGAGCAGTTGCCATACCAGGCTGTGATGCAGCCCGATAGGATGCTTTCTATGGTGCATCTTAGAGTTTGGATTAGTACCTGGGAGTATTGTTGCTGATTTTTCCCTGGGTTCAATTGCTCTGTTTTATTACCTTTTGCTCTCGAGTCGCCAGGTATCTTTATGATACCGCCATGAGGTTCAAGTCCGAGTAATGATCAATAACCCAATACACCGATTAGTAAGATTTAAATCAAAGCACATTTATTATACACAGTAATCGCTACTCATGCACAAATTCTACGTCTAAGCTACTTCTACAACTAACAGACCGATACTTAACTTTGGACTGGCCCACTAGGTCAGGGGAACAGATGGCCTTTCATTCGGGTTCTGAGCCTGTGGGATTCGAAGTTGGTGCGGATTGGTAGCTAGGAGCGCCTATCTCGTAGCGAGCGTTGAATTAAGACTTACGACTGTCCGGCTTCACTGCACCGGTCACGGTCAATATTGGTTCGTGTTGCTGGGTGACTCGGGCAGGATGAAGAGAGAGCGATTTGAACTTGGGGCTCAACTCTTATAGTCCCCAGGGGCTTCCCGCCTTTCGGGGCGGACCCTGTACCTGGTCCCAAGTGATTGGACTTTGTCCCAATCGCTTGGTTCGATTTTCTCCAATACTGGAGCGGTTCCCTGATCGATGGGCGGTCTTGAGGTGCTCGTTCACCTCCTTTGTGTTGGCTCCTGCTGGTACCGAGGAGTCTGGCTTTGCTTTGTGTGTCCAAAATGTTACTTATTGTTCCCGGGGATTGCTCATCAGTGTGCAGATAGCTGTTACTTTGTTATGCTGATGGTCGCTGTGTATCAATGTTGTCTGGTTTTTGCAGAGGTAAATACACAGCAAACCTGCAGCCGCTGGTTTCTGTGTTGTTGGCTGACTTTCCCATCAGCCTTTGCCGTTCGCCATTTTATATCGGGAGTTGGCCAATTTAGGTGGCTACAGTCCCTCCTTGTGATCCTAACGCGAAGCGTGAAGGGTCACATAACTATGTTGCTTTCCATTCCCTGACCTGGGGGGCACTTATTTCATGGCCTCTACACTGACCATAACTGTGCAAAACATTTTTTAACTGACAATTCTAAGGGGCGCTATGTCAAACAGGGACATGCATTACAAAACAAAAAATGGGAACCTCTAACTATTCTTAATACACTACACTCACTTAAACATTTCGTTATTCTAACTTCCTCAACCATACAAGCAACATCACAGCAGTTTATACACATTTTCCCTGGCTTGGCAGTCAAGCTCAGGATCGTACAATTTGCTCATGAACAGATCTTTACATTTCTTTATTTACAATAAAACCGCAAATGAATGCTCTTTATTATAGATCGCGGGGGTCGTATCCGAAAATAGGGGATCTGATCCTATATATCGGGGTTCGAGCACGGTAGGCTCTCCTTCTCCGTTTCCTTAGACGCATAGTCTGCACAATGCAGCAGAGTATCGCCAATACCAATAAGGATTCTATTACGTAGGACAGGGAGTACCAGGTTATAAACCTGGCACACCAAGATGGTGCGGTGTCGCTGGTGACTGGGCTCTGGGTACTGTGGGGAAGTGAAACATTACGGCTGGGGGGCTTGAAGTCATGGGGTTCGCCTTCACTCGCAACCAAATGTCCATAAAGATAAGCAATCTGGAGGATGTCCTCATGGTGCTTCTTCTTTTCGTTCTTTCTCTTCTCCGGTCCTGGAGCTTCTGTGGAAACAAGCATAGTATCTGTAACTATCTTGGTTTAACATCTCGTATGATAGTCTGTCTGTCCTTTAGTGCCAATTACTCCCTTTATAATTGGTCACTATGTGTGACTCCCTCATTTTTCTTTTTTCCAAAAACCGAATTTTAGGACAAGACACACTTCCAAATAATGAACCAGTGCGAGCCGTCTCGCAGACTGTGCAATTTACCATCCAAATGTTTCAAGATGTAAATAGCATGTGGTTGGCAACCTAAGGGTTACCTGAAACAAAACAAAACTTTTTGAACTAAAATTTCCAAAATGAGGTGCATATGGGTCGCGACGGGTAAGAGTTGGATGGAGTCCCCGGGTAGGATGGCTACCAATGCCGTGTCTCCCCTACCCGAGCGTAGTTGACCAGAGGGGGGGTTCCCAGACAAGCCGGGTCCCAAGCCGTTTCTCCACTGTCTGGGCAACCGACAAGAACGGGCAAGAAATGTAGTCATCGTGGTGGAGCTGCCGTATTGGTTCCTTCCTTGAACCAGAAGAGCAGTTATGAACGGGCGTCTGGTACCTTAACCAGTCTCTGCAGACAAGCTAGTTCCGCTGAACTAGTGTCTGGCAATAGTGAGTTTCTGTGGGCAAGTCCTCAGAGATTTCGGCCGAAAAGGCGTGGGGCCGTGAAAAAAAATTTCCTGTCTGACATACAACATTTAACAAAACACTACAAAAACATAAAACATGCTGCAGGTTCCATCAGAAAGGACACCACTTCTCCCAAGCGGTTCCTTTTAAAACATCATCTGGACACCTCAGTTCTCTGTTGCGAACAAGGTCGCAAGGGGTTCTCGGTTTGGGAGTCAGACCCAAGGTCATCATCTTCTCCCGGGTGCCAAACTCTTGAGTGTATCAGGGCTGGCCGGGCTGCATGGTGTGAGGTGGGGTCGCTCTCGTCGTTGCGGATGAGTCGGAACGAGTTATCTCGGTGCCAATAGTTGGTGTCTAGTTGTGTGGGGACAGATTCGGGGTCGTCATGGTAGTTCGGTGGTGGGGTTTGTTTCGGAAAGTGATCATGAAGGGATCACTCGGATCGTAGTCGGATTCACTGGGTGTGGGTCCTGTCGCATGGGGATAGTAGGGAGGTGTGCTGTGGCTATCGTCCGAGTCACAGTCGCTGTCTCTGCTGCTGCAGTCTGTGGGCGTTCCGGGGCGGGGTGTATATTTAGGGGGTGGAGTCGAGGTCGAGTCCGTGGCTGGGCTGGATGTGTTGGGGGGTGGTAGGGTTACATTGGCTGTGGGCGGGGCGTGGTGTGCTGTGTCGAAATTGTATTACGCAGAAACATCAGCGCGAAAGGGAGGACTGAGTCCCAAGTGGTGTTGTTTTGCTGGACCATTTTTGTGAGAGTGGATTTTAGGGTCCGATTCATGCGCTCCACGATACCACTCGACTGTGGGTTATGCTATGTGGAATTTTTGGGTGATGCCAAATATCGTGAGGACGTTCTGCATGACACGTCCCGTAAAATGGGAACCTTGGTCGGATTCAATGCTGCGGGGGAGTCCCCATCTTGTAAAGATGTGGTGGGTCAAAATCTTGGCTGTGGTTTTTGCAGTGTTTGTGCGGGCTGGGAATGCTTCCACCCATTTCGTAAATGTGTCAATCACCACAAGAACATATTTATAGCCATTCCTGCAAGGGGGCAATGGTCCTATATAATCAATCTGGTTAGTCCAAGGGCCATTAACGGGTCGGGTGTGGCTGAGCTCAGCCTTTTTGGCATATCTGTCCGGATTATTCTGGGCATAGATAAGACAATTCTCGATGTAGTAAGTCACATCGTCCTTTAAATTCGGCCACCAACAAAGCTGCTTGAGATGGGCTGTAGTGGGATTGATTCCCTGATGTCCATGACCGTCATGGAACAAACAAATCAGTTGATTCCTGTCCTGTTCAGGAACCACATAAAGGGTGTCTTTTAACACCACACTGTCATGTGTGGTCAGTGCATTTTTGAACCTCTCATAGGGTGCTGGATAGTTTCCTTTTACAATCTCCCTGAGATTGCTGTCCTGCTTCTGGGCCTCCACTAGATCCTCGATCTTTGCCTGTGAGACCTGAACTGCACTCACTGGTGCGCTTTCGGGGGGCGTCCAAAGGTATCCATGCCTGGAACCTGCTTTAGCCAGTGCGTCGGCTTTCACATTTCCAGGGGGGGAGGAACGATGGTGACTGCAAACTTTGATATCCCAAAAGTCCTGTTCTGGGCTCTCTGTAAAATATGACGGAGCAATGGGGCTGAGGGGAGGGGATTTCCATCTGCGGAAACAAATCCTCTTGCTTTCCACAGGGGCAGGAATTCCGTGAGGCTGTTGCAGACATAGAGGCTGTCCGAGTATATGTCTGCTGGGCTGGGGAAGGAATCTGGGTGTTCCACTATATATGCGATGGCCGCAAGTTCTGCTGCCTGCGCGCCTAAGTGGCCTGGCAGTTTTATTGATATTTCCTTGAGGTCGCGTTCCTGCGCGTCCACGACATAAATACCGCAACCTGTTATGCGCTTCCCATCCAATACTGTGGAAGATCCATCCACATAGATCTTTATGGGCTCACACGTGTCCGTGTGCTGGGGGCTCTGGTTGAACTACCTATCTTTCTGGGGGGTGTTTTAGCAATAAAGGGGCCTGTGTTGTGGTAATTTTGCATTCATGGGGGTTCCCGGGTACTGTAAGTTGTCGGCTAAAAAGGTGTGCGTCTTTGTCCTTTTAACAGTGATGTCCCGTCCCTGCAAGAGAAGGGTCCATCTAGCTGCTCTAATCTGGCTTGCTGTACCGTCCTTGAGTCGTCCGTCCAGTAAAGGTTGGGTAGGGGTGTGTTCTGTGAGAATTGTAATGGGGTTCAGTCCGGTAATATATGAAAAATACTGCACTGCCCAGAATACTGCGAGCAGGTGCCTCTCACAGGCTGAAAATCCCTGCTCCACAGCATCTAAAATTCTGGAGGCGTAAGCTACGGGCCTTAACTGGTTGTGCCGTTCCTGGAGGAGCACGGCCGAAAGGGTACAGTCTGTGGTCGCTACCTCTACGGTGTAAGGGGAAAGCGGGTCTGGAACTTGTAGTGCGGGGGCTGCTATGAGTGCCTGTTTTAAAGAGTCCACAGCATCCGTATGCTGCGGAAGCCATTTCCAGGGGGCTCTTTTCTTTAGGAGGTCTGAGAGGGGCGCTGCCTTGCTGGCGAAACCGTCAATATGGTTTCGGCAGTAGCCAACCAGTCCTAAAAACGGCCGGAGGGCTGAAACGTTCTGGGGAAGGGGCAATTTAGCAATCGAGTCAATCCTTTTATGCTCGATCTCGCGTTTACCATGTGTGATAATTGTTCCCAAATATATCACCTTTTCTTCCAAAATCTGGGCCTTTTTAATGTTGACTTTACAACCGATTGAGTGTAAGAGTTCCAGGAGTTCGGACAGAAGCTCAATGTGCTCTGCCTTGGTGTCTGTCTGCAGTAGTAGGTCGTCTAGGTACTGAACGAGACATTCGGGGCGAGAGAATTTGGCTAAACCATTTGCCAGCTGTCGGTGGAAAATGGAGGGGGAGTTGTGGAAGCCTTGTGGCAGGCATGTCCACGTGTACTGCTGTGCTTTAAAGGTGAAGGCAAATTTGTATTGGCACGCGTTTGCCAATGGAATGGACCAGAATCCATTATTGACGCCCAAAACCGTAAAGAATCGGGAATTGAGTCCCTGCTTGAGCATGGTAGCACGGTAGTATTGTGGATAGCACAATTGCTTCACAGCTCCAGGTCCCAGGTTCAATTCCGGCTTAGGTCACTGTCTGTGCGGAGTCTGCACATCCTCCCCGTGTGTGCGTGGGTTTCCTCCGGGTTCGGTTTCCTCCCACAGTCCAAAGATGTGCAGGTTAGGTGGATTGGCCATGATAAATTGCCCTTAGTGTCCAAAATTGCCCTTCGTGTTGGGTGGAGGTGTTGACCTTGGGTAGGGTGCTCTTTCCAAGAGCCGGTGCAGACTCGATGGGCCGAATGGCCTCCTTCTGCACTGTAAATTCTATGATGGTCTCAGGACTTGTGGCTACTGTGGGGGCTGCTGCGGGGGTGACTTTGTTGAGTTCCCAGTAATCGATGGTCAGTCGCCATGATCCATCGGGCTTTCTCACTGGCCAAATTGGGGCATTATTAGTGGAGGCTACTGATTTAAGTACGCCCTGCTCTAATAAGCTTTCTATTACCTTGGAGATTTCTCCCTCTGCCTCTTGGGGAAATCCATACTGTTTTGGGGGTCTAGGGTCAGGTCCTGTTATTTGTATGGAGCCAGCCACCCGTGATGCCCTGTTCTTTTGCAGAACTGCCCTAACCTGCTTGTCCGTACTAAGCGGGGTCGGGTTGAACCAAAATTCGTCTACGGCGCTAATTTTGTTCGCGTACTCTCCTATGTTGAGCGTTGCGGGGGCTCTTGCGGATTTTGCCATCTTCCAAACACACTGGTTGACTGGGTCAAATGAAAGATTGTTTGAATTCATGAAATCGATTCCCAGAATGTGTTCTGCTGTGTGGGGCAAGTCAACTAAAACTACGGGGTGTTTGGTGGTGATGTTGCCGATTTGAATGGGTACAGGGGCTGTGATGTGTCCCTGCTGTGAGTGGCCTGTAAAGCCGCTGAGGGCGATAGTGGCTGTAGTGGGCCACGTGTCCTTTTGGAACAGGGTGGAGGAATTTATTGTGGTGCGGGACCCTCCTGTGTCCCAGAGAAATTCGATGGGCTGTCACCGAATTTTTGCTGCAACTACCGGTCGTCCGGACCTATCCCAAAGGGTGTCGCAGACCCAACTGGGGGAGCCCGTACACCGTCAGTCCGTTCCGGTCAAGTCCGTCTGATCTGAGCGGGCGCTAACGCTATGAATGGGCTCCATCTTTTTCTTACTCAGAGTGCCCGTCTGCTGGGCTCTCTGTGGCATTTTAGGGGCATTGCACTCTCTTGCGAAGTGTCCCAACTGTCCGCAGTTGTAACACTCCTGTGACTTGGGTGGGGGGCTGTTTTTTCCTTCATTCACCCATGCGGGGTTCTGGTGTGTTGTAACTGCCTGTATAGCTGCGGCGGCCTGCTTTTCCTCGGGATTCTTGACTGCGGGTTTACTTTCTATAGATTGCTCCCAAGCGCGGGACAATCTTTTCACTACCCACTTCTCGTTATGGGCCTCCTCTGAGGGATCATAACTCGCGCAGGCTTTCTGTCCTGTTTCTGTGGCATGGGAGATAAGGGTGCGGGTCCATTTGGCCATGTTGTCTGGGGACAAATGGGCACGGTCTAAGTCTCCAAAGATTGCCGCAAAGTGGATCGACGGGCATCCAGCAAACGCTGTGGGGTGCTCGGATTTCTTTTGCCTACATTTGTTGAGGCCATCTACGGGGTCACCCCGGTTATACCCGATCGCATTCAGGATCGCGGTATGCATTTCTGCAAGGGTGCCTCCTCCTACATTCTGTGGGTCGGGAATGGCTGCTGCTACTGAAGGGTCTAAACTTAAAACTGTGAGCTTTACATGCTCTCGCTCATCCAGGCCGTACATGGTCGCCTTATGCTTGACTGTGGCAAAGAAATGGTGGGGGTCTGAGATGGGGAGGAACGGTGTGATTTTCTCGCAATTGGGTCATTGTTAAGGGGGTGGAGTATAGAAATTCCGCATCGTCCGATGTGGCTGTGCGGTGGGTGGTGACTGGGTTCATTGGAGCTTGAACTATCTGCTTTGTGGGGGGTTGGGGCGCTTTCTTCTTTTGTGGCTTTCCCTGCGCACATGTTCCTTGAACATATCTCTGCTCTGTTTCGTTCAATTCTTCCCAATCAGGGCCGTCTTCCTGATGTAATTTTTCTCCAAAGGTTTCCTGGAAACCTTTCTGAACTGAAAGCAGCGATTGCAGCTCTGCAATCTGCTTCTGGCACTTTGCGTGATCTAACCTGCTTTGTCTTTGTTCTGTGGTGGCAGCATGGAGCGCTCTTAATGCTGCCTTTAGGTCACTACACTGTCTCTGTAATGCCTCTACCTGCTTTTCTCTATTTCTTCACGTACCAGGATTGCACGTTGCGTGTCCTGATAGGCCTTTTCGTATTGAGACTGGAAGCTGCTTAAGTGCGCCAGACAGGACTGGTGTGCCCTTTTGGCATCCTCCACCTCTCCATCTTTTGCTGCCAACTTCCTTCTCAATTCCAAATTCTCCTTTTCTGCCTCGCTTTCATCGACCTTACTCATTCGATGTATGCCCTTAACTTCTTTCCAGAGCGTCCTAACGACCTCCTCTGTGCCTCGCAATTGTGCCAAGCAGGCCACGATTCCCATCGGCTTATGAGCTTTCCCTAAGCTCTTTTTGTGGATCTCGCTCAGGTTCTCCCACCAAGTATGTCCTATACTCCCGGGACCTGATTTCTCGTTGTCACAGAATTCATTCCAAAGGGGCCATCCTTTCCCTTTGAGATATTTCCTGATCTCTTCCTCCCAAATGGGACATTGTCCCACTCTACAGCTGCTGGTCGCTGCGACCGCAAATTCCTCTGGGTTCATGAGGCGCTGCATTGTCTGCATTGCCATCTTTCCTATCCGAATGCTGCTCTTCAAATTTAGGACAGGGGTATTAAGGCGGTGCTATAAATACGGGTGGTTTTCTGTTTCCAATTGGATCTCTAATTCAAATTCTGGGTTCTCCCGGAGTGGTTTTCCACTTCTAGATCGGGTCCCGGCGGAGTCGCCAAATAATGTTGCTGATGTTCTCCTTGGTTCAATTGCTCTGTTTTATTACCTTTGCTCCCGAGTCTCCGGATATCTTTATGATACCGCCACGAGGTTCAAGTCCGAGTAATGATCAATAACCCAATACACCGATTAGTAAGATTTAAATCAAAGCACATTTATTATACACAGTAATCGCTACTCATGCACAAATTCTACATCTAAGCTACTTCTACAACTAACAGGCTGATACTTAACTTTGGACAGGGGAACAGATGGCCTTTCATTCGGGTTCTGAGCCTGCGGGATTCGAAGTTGGTACGGATTGGTAGCTAGGAGCGCCTATCTCGTAGCGAGCGTTGAATTAAGACTTATGATTATCGGTCTTCACTGCACCGGTCACGGTCAATGTTGGTTCATGTTGCTGGGTGACCCGGGCAGGATGAAGAGAGAGAGATTTGAACTTGGGGCTCAACTCTTATAGTCCCCAGGGGCTTCCCGCCTTTCGGGGCGGACCCTGTACCTGGTCCCAAGTGATTGGACTTTGTCCCAATCGCTTGGTTCGATTTTCTCCAATACTGGAGCGGTTCCCTGATCGATGGGCGGTCTTGAGGTGCTCGTTCACCTCCTTTGTGTTGGCTCCTGCTGGTACCGAGGAGTCTGGCTTTGCTTTGTGTGTCCAAAATGTTACTTATTGTTCCCGGGGATTGCTCATCAGTATGCAGATGGCTGTTACTTTGTTATGCTGATGGTCGCAAACCTGCAGCCGTTGGTTTCTGTCTTGTTGGCTGACTTTCCCATCAGCCTTTGCCGTTCGCCATTTTAAATCGGGAGTTGGCCAATTTAGGTGGCTACAGTATGATATTGCTATTATTGAGACTTGGTTGAGGGAAGGGCATGATTGGCAACTCAATATCCCAGGATATTGATGATTCAGGCGGGATAGAGAGGGAGGTAAAAGGGGTGGAGGAGTTGCATTACTGGTCAGAAAGGATATCACAGCTGTGCTGAAGGAGGGCACTATGGAGGACTCGAGCAGTGAGGCGATATGGGCAGAGCTCAGAAATAGGAAGGGTGCGGTAACAATGTTGGGGCTGTACTACAGACCTCCCAACAGCGAGCGTGAGATAGATGTACAAATATGTAAACAGATTATGGAAAGATTTAGGAGCAACAGGATGGTGGTGATAGGAGATTTTGATTTTCCCAATGTTGACTGGGATACACTTAGTGTCAGAGGTCTAGATGGAGCAGAATTTGTAAGGAGCATCCAGGAGGGTTTTCTAGAGCAGTATATACCTAGTCCAACTTAGGAAGGGGCCATACTGGATCTGGTGTTGGGGAATGAGCCCGGCCAGGAGGTTGAAGTTTCAGTCGGGGATTACTTTGGGAATAGCGATCACAATTTCGTAAGTTTTAGAATACTCATGGACAAAGACCAGAGTGGTCCTAAAGGAAGAGTGCAAAATTGGGGGAAGGCCAACTATACCGAAATTCGGCAGGAGCTGGGGAATGTGGATTGGGAGCAGCTGTTTGAAGGTGAATCCACATTTGATTTGTGGGAGGCTTTTAAAGAGAGGTTGATTAGAGTGCAGGACAGACATGTCCCTGTGAAAATGAGGGATAGAAATGGCAAGATTAGGGAACCATGGATGACAGGTGAAATTGTGAGACTAGCTAAGAGGAAAAAGGAAGCATACATAAGGTCTAGGTGACTGAAGACAAACAAAGCTTTGGAAGAATATCGGGAATGTAGGACCAATCTGAAACGAGGAATCAAGAGGGCTAAAAGGGGTCATGAAATATCTTTAGCAAACAGGGTTAAGGAAAATCCCAAAGCCTTTTATTCGTATATAAGGAGCAAGAGGGTAACTAGAGAAAGGGTTGGCCCACTCGAGGACAAAGGAGGAAAGTTATGCGTGGAGTCAGAGAAAATGGGTGAGATTCTTAACGAGTACTTTGCATCAGTATTCACCAAGGAGAGGGACATGACGAATGTTGAGGTTAGGGATAGATGTTTGATTACTCTAGGTCAAGTCGGCATAAGGAGGGAGGATGTGTTGGGTATTCTAAAAGGCATTAAGGTGGACAAGTCCCCAGGTCCGGATGGGATCTATCCCAGGTTACTGAGGGAAGTGAGAGAGGAAATAGCTGGGGCCTTAACAGATATCTTTGCAGCATCCTTGAACATGGGTGAGGTACCAGAGGACTGGAGAATTGCTAATGTTGTCCCCTTGTTTAAGAAGGGTAGCAGGGATAATCCAGGTAATTATAGACCTGTGAGCTTGACGTCAGTGGTAGGGAAGCTGCTGGAGAAGATACTGAGGGATAGGATCTATTCCCATTTGGAAGAAAATGGGCTTATCAGTGATAGGCAACATGGTTTTGTGCAGGGAAGGTCATTCTTACCAACTTAATAGAATTCTTTGAGGAAGTGAAAAAGTTGATTGATGAGGGAAGATCTGTAGATGTCATACATATGGACTTCAGTAAGGCGTTTGATAAGGTTCCCCATGGTAGGCTGATGGAGAAAGTGGTCTCATGGGGTCCAGGGTGTACTAGCCAGATGGATAAAGAACTGGCTGGGCAACAGTAGACAGAAAGTAGTAGTGGAAGGGAGTTTCTCAAAATGGAGAACTGTGACCAGTGGTGTTCCACAGGGATCCGTGCTGGGACCACTATTGTTTGTGATATACATAAATGATCTGGAGGAAGGTATAGGTGGTCTGATTAGCACGTTTGCAGATGACACTAAGATTGGTGGAGTAGCAGATAGTGAAGGGGACTGTCAGAGAATACAGCAAAATATAAATAGATTGGAGAGTTGGGCAGAGAAATGGCAGATGGAGTTCAATCCGGGTAAATGCGAGGTGATGCATTTTGGAAGATCTAATTCAAAAGCAAACTATACGGTAAATGAAAAAACCCTGGGGAAAATTGATGTAGAGAGATCTGGGAGTTCAGGTCCATTGTACCCTGAAGATGGCAACGCAGGTCGATAGAGTGGTCAAGAAGGCATACAGCATGCTTGCCTTCATCGGACGGGGTATTGCGTACAAGAGTCGGCAGGTCATGTTACAGTTGTATAGGACTTTGGTTAGGCCACATTTGGAATACTGCGTGCTGTTCTGGTCGCCACATTACCAGAAGGATGTGGATGCTTTAGAGAAGGTGCAGAGGGGGTTCACCAGGATGTTGCCTGGTATGGAGAGTGCTAGCTATGGAGAAAGGTTGAGTAGATTAGGATTATTTTCATTAGAAAGACGGAGGTTGAGGGGGGACCTCATTGAGGTCTACAAAATTGTGAGAGGTATGGACAGGGTGGATAGCAAGAAGCTTTTTCCCAGAGTGGGGGTGTCAATTACAAGGGGTCACGATTTCAAGGTGAGAGGGGAAAAGTTTAAGGGAGATGCGCGTGGAAAGTTCTTTCCGCAGAGGGTGGTGGGTGCCTGGAACGCTTTGCCGGCGGGGGTGGTAGAGGCGGGCACGATAGCAACATTTAAGATGTATCACAGATACATGAATGGGCGGGGAACAGAGGGATACAGATCCTTAGAAAATAGGCAACAATTTTAGATAGAGGATCTGGATCGGCGCAGGCTAGGAGGGCCGAAGGGCCTGTTCCTGTGCTGTAATTTTTCTTTATTCTGTTCTTTGTTCCGGTTAGGCACTTTGCAGCCTTTTGGGCTCAACCTTAAGCTCAACAACTTCAGACTGTAAACTGTGTGCCCCATTTTAATTTCTTTTGTTTTTCCAAGTGCCAGCATGTGTCTTGTTTTCATGTTTTTGCTTTCATAGAATCATAGAAGTTTACAGCGTGGAAACAGGCCCTTCGGCCCAACCAGTCCATGCCGCCCAGTTTTTACCATTAAGCTAGTCCCAGTTGCCCGCACTTGGCCCTTAACCCTCTATACCCATCTTACCCATGTAACTATCTAAATGCTTTTTAAAAGACACAATTGTACCCGCCTCTACTACTACCTCTGGCTGCACATTCCAGACACTCACTACCCTCTGAGTGGAGAAATTGCCCCTCTGGGCCCTTCTGAATCTCTCCCCTCTCACCTTAAACCTATGCCCTCTAGTTTCAGACTCCCCTACCTTTGGGAAAAGATGTTGACTATCTACCTTATCTATGCCCCTCATTATTTTATAGACCTCTATAAGATCACCCCTAAGCCTCCTACACTCCAGGGAAAAAAGTCCCAGTCTATCCAGCCTCTCCTTATAACTCAAACCATCGAGTCCCGGTAACATCCTAGTAAATCTTTTCAGACAGAATTAACCTTTATTCTGCCAGTAACACTCACTCTGAACCAATGCTTTGTTTCTTTATTACAACTATTCCACCTCTCTTTGTCCCATGCCATCTTTGGTATTTAATCTCTCCTGCCCTCTAGCCTACCCCAGCCAAACTTTCTCTTTTGTCTTGCCTCCCACACCCTCCTTTGAATAACTTAAAATTGACCACATTTCTACCTCCCCGTCAGTTCCGAAGAAGTTACTTGGCTCAAAATGTTCACTCCATTTCTCTCTCCACAGATGATGCCAGACCTGCTGAGATTTTCCAGCACTTTTCTTTTTATTTCAGATTTCCAGCATCTACAGTATTTTGCTTTTGTATTGGTTATACTCTGAGAGAGCTCTGTTAATGATCTTGCGGTAACAGACATCATTGCACATGGTGGACAGTAAATTGTGACTTGAGCTGTAGTGTTATATACTATGTGATTTATTTATTGCCTGTAGTGGTTTAATCTACGTTCTGTGTCACACGTGACTCAACCTATAAATGTAGCGCCTGAGGACACCGACTATTGGGACCAAGCATGAGCAAGTTGCTGAATTATTGACAGAGTGAATAATGCCTTCTCTTTGCAGGTGGGATATACAGAAGTGTATACCACAGGATGGCAATCAGGCATTTCCAGTCCAGTTTCCCACGAGAGCAGTTAAAATTCTCAATAGCGTGACAGCTAAGCTAACTGGAATGACTCTTATCAATTTAACTCTTGAATTTAGATTATGAATTCAGTGACATCACTGATCTCTTTTCTATTAAAGGTTAGAATTGGAAGGCAGCATTTAAAAAATTGTACCCATGATCTGTAGTTTATTGGTCATGGATTGTGTATTTAGAGTGACGCTGAGATTGAGGACTCTGCAGGATATACTTATCATGTAACTTAATTTGCTCTTCCCAATCACACCAGGTATTCTTTCCCTTTTCATACTATATATTTTGTTAAACTGTGGTTCAGACTCATCTGCTTTAAGGGGTTTCTACACATATCGATAGTGGAAAGAGTTAAACCGCGAGGGCATTGAGGCTGCTGTGATGTAATGAGGATGCTGCTATGTCACCAGCGAGGTTATTGTGACATCGTAAAGAATTGCTGTTGTCACTGCAGAATGCGAGTAAGGAATGTGGAATAAACTAGCAATTTGCAATGCGTAAATAATACAGATTAATGGGGTCTGAGGGTGACATACCGTATCCAAATTTGGAATTACTGGGCCAAAGGCTCAAGGCTTTGGGGCTGTAGTTTGCTTCCACGTACCATTTGTCACTGTGCCTCCAGTTTCAGTGTTTGTTGTTCCTCTGGCATGTGCGTAGTTTGCTTAATTGCTCTGTGTAGTTTGTTCCCTCTGTTGCGTGTGGGCGCTTGTATATCACCGTGTGTGTGTATGTCCAGTGTGTGTGTATATCACCGTGTGTGTGTATATCACCGTGTGTGTGTATATCACCGTGTGTGTGTGTGTGTGTATGTCACCCAGTGTGTGTATGTCACCCAGTGTGTGTATGTATGTCACCCAGTGTGTGTATATCACCGTGTGTGTGTATATCACCGTGTGTGTATGTCCAGTGTGTGTGTATGTCCAGTGTGTGTGTATATCACCGTGTGTGTGTATATCACCGTGTGTGTGTATATCACCGTGTGTGTGTGTGTATGTCACCCAGTGTGTGTATGTCACCCAGTGTGTGTATGTCACCCAGTGTGTGTATGTCACCGTGTGTGTGTATATCACCGTGTGTGTGTATATCACAGTGTATGTCCAGTGTGTGTGTATGTCCAGTGTGTGTGTATGTCCAGTGTGTGTATGTCCAGTGTGTGTATGTCCAGTGTGTGTATATCACCGTGTGTGTGTATATCACCGTGTGTGTGTATATCACCGTGTGTGTGTATGTCCAGTGTGTGTGTATATCACCGTGTGTGTGTATATCACAGTGTGTGTGTATATCACCGTGTGTGTGTATATCACAGTGTGTGTGTATGTCCAGTGTGTGTGTATGTCCAGTGTGTGTGTATGTCCAGTGTGTGTGTATCACCGTGTGTTTGTATGTCCAGTGTGTGTATGTCCAGTGTGTGTATATCACCATGTGTGTGTGTGTATATCACAGTGTGTGTGTATATCACAGTGTGTGTGTATGTCCAGTGTGTGTGTATGTCCAGTGTGTGTGTATGTCCAGTGTGTGTGTGTATGTCCAGTGTGTGTGTGTATGTCCAGTGTATGTCCAGTGTGTGTGTGTATGTCCAGTGTGTGTGTGTGTATGTCCAGTGTGTGTGTATGTCCAGTGTGTGTGTATGTCCAGTGTGTGTGTATGTCCAGTGTGTGTGTATGTCCAGTGTGTGTGTATGTCCAGTGGGTAAGGGTCCTTCCTGTTGCACTTTTGATCTATGGATGATAAACGGACATCTCACTTTAAGGCAAGCTGTCTGTAAAGAGCCAGCACCTTTAATTTAAACAGAATAATCGGACGGCTGTGCTTGTTTAAACTGGTGATTATAAACTGAGCGGCATCAGTGAGGACTTGGTTTGATTGATTGGCTGTTGGTCAGTGAATTCGCCCAAAAGGCTGTGCTCTGCCCGGTAACAGGTGGTGAAAGGATCTGATCCCACTGATGTGTTTTTTCAAAGTCCCGAGGCTTGAGTTTGGTTTCAGTTTTGATTCTGGCAGCCCAGTGAAGAGATACAACTAACTCTCCAAAAAGATCCAGCTAATTCTCTCCAGATGGCCACTGTGACGGCTGATTCCCTCCAGCAAGCCTCCGGGTGCTGTTCTCTTGGGACTGAAGAGGCCTGAAGACAAACCACGAGCTATAAACAAAGTTTGCTGTGAAATAAAGTCTCTCTCCAGAAAGACGGAGACTTGAATGCGGACCTCGAGCTGAAGGCCCAGTAAGGTATCGCTCCAGAAAGCCTGCTGCCTATGAGTAGTGCATTTTATAAACTAAAGGGATCCTGAATGTATGGATCTACAAAGAAGACCATTACAGGCTGCAAACCAAAGACAGCTTGCTGCAAAGAAAGTGAGCCAAAAGAATCACCATTGGAAGTAAATGATATTTAACTTTTGACATTCATCCTTGCTATTTTTCACCCCCCCCCCCCATGTTTGTCTGTCTTATGTGTGTGGTTAGAGAGTGCGACAGTTAAAATGGGTCACAAGTAGGGTTACATTAACACTGCAATGAAGTTACTGTGAAAAGCCCCTAGTCACCACATTCCGGCGCCTGTTCGGGTACACAGAGGGAGAATTCAGAATGTCCAATTCACCTAACAGCACGTCTTTCGGGACTGTGGGAGGAAACCGGAGCACCCGGAGGGAACCCACGCAGACACGGGGAGAACGTGCAGACTCCGCACGGACAGTCACCCGAGGCCGGGAATCAAACCCGGGTCCCTGGTGCTGTGAAGCAACAGTGCTAACCACTGTGCTAGCGTGCAGTAGGTGTAAGCCTATTGTTAACCAGTAGTATTTACTGCATATTTCATGCTAGTTCAAAGAAGAACAAAGAACAAAGAAAAATTACAGCACAGGAACAGGCCCTTCGGCCCTCCAAGCCTGTGCCGATCCAGATCCTCTATCTAAAACTGTCGCATATTTTCTAAGGATCTGTATCCCTCTGCTCCCTGCCCATTCATGTATCTGTCTAGATACCTTCCTGTTACAAATATACAGTAATTGTGTTTACATTTACGAACTTGGTGACTGTAATTATTGGGCAGCCAAGGGCCAAAGACAGTGGGGATTTTCATAAGAATTCTTGGTTAGTTCACTGGTGTTGTGACTCTGGGACACGTGGGCCTGGAATTGGCTGCGCACTAGCCCAGGGTGTCCTAACAAGTGTGTCCGTGTCCAATGTGCACCTGTGTGTTTTTAAAAAGTCATTTATGGGACGTGGGCGTCGCTGGTTAGGCCAGCATTTATTGCCCATCCCTAGTTGCCCTTCAGAAGGTGATAGTGAGTTGCCTTGAACCGCTGCAGTCCTTGAGGTGTAGGTAAACCCACAGTGCTGTTAGGGAGGCAGTTGCAGGATGTTGCCCCAGTGACAGTGAAGGAACAGCGATATATTTCCAAGTCAGGGTGGTGGGTGACTTGGAGGGGAACCTCCAGGTGGTGGGGTTCCCAGGTATCTGCTGCTCTTGTCCTTCTAGATGGTAGTGGTCGTGAGTTTGGAAGGTGCTGCCTCGGGAATCTTGGTGAGTTCCTGCAGTGCATCTTGTAGATGGTCCACGAGGCTGCCACTGTTTGTCAGTGGTGGAAGGAGTGAATGTTTGTGGAACGAGGAGCAATCAAGCGGCTGCTTTGTTCTGGATGATGTCGAGTTTCTTGAGTGTTGTTGGAGCTGCACTCATCCAGGCAAGTGGACAGTATGTGCCTTGTAGATGGTGAACAGGGTTTGGAAGGCTCAGGAGGTGGGATACTCACCATAGGACTCCTGGCCGTTGACCTACTCTGGTAGCCACAGTATTTATATTCATAGAATTTACAGTGCAGAAGGAGGCCATTCGGCCCAACGAACCGGCACCGATCCAACACTATGGGCAATTTTCGACACTAAGGGCAATTTATCATGGTCAATTCACCTAACCTGCACATCTTTGGACTATGGGAGGAAACCGGAGCACCCGGAGGAAACCCACGCACACACTGGGAGGATGTGCAGACTCCGCACAGACATTGACCCAAGCCGGAATCAAACTGGGACCCTGGAGCTGTGAAGCAATTGTGCTATCCACAATGCTACCATGCTGCCCTAATGGCTGGATCCAGTTCAGTTTCTGATCAATGGTAACCCCCAGGATGTTGAATGTGGGGGTTTCAGTGATGGTAATGCCATTGAATGTCAAGGGGCGGTGGGAGGCCAAGGCACTCCATGAACCCCCTCAACTCACTCGCCACTGCGCAACTTAGGACTCGACCTGTCCAGACCTGGGTCCAGGCTCCTGTCCAAGACCTCTGACTTCTCTTCACCCCCTTCCCCCCAGTCTACCCCTAATCCTCCCAACCGCCAAACAACAAAAATCAAAAAGGCGCACTCACCATCAGTAGTACCCTGTCGAAACCCACCCCAAACAATACACTTTGGAGAGGGCAGCACGGTAGCATTGTGGATAGCACAATTGCTTCACAGCTCCAGTGTCCCAGGTTCGATTCCGGCTTGGGTCACTGTCTGTGCGGAGTCTGCACGTTCTCCCCGCGTGTGCGTGGGTTTCCTCCGGGTGCTCCGGTTTCCTCCCACAGTCCAAAGATGTGCAGGTTAGGTGGATTGGCCGTGATAAATTGCCCTTAGTGTTGGGTGGGGTTACTGCGTTATGTGGATAGGGTGGGGGTGTTGACCTTGGGTAGGGTGCTCTTTCCAAGAGCCGGCGCAGACTCGATGGGCCGAATGGCCTCCTTCTGCACTGTAAATTCTATGAAATCTATGAGAGAAGCTTTGTGTTTATTGTAAAGTTCAATGTCCTCCCAGTCCATAGTCCCTCATAAAGTCCATTGCCTCCTCTGGAAGTCAAAATAAAATTCTTGTTTCTGATGTGTCACCCATAAGCGGGCAAGGTACAAAACCTCTTCCAAGAAGACAGCCTTTAACCGGTTTAACCAGGCCCTCCTCTTTGCCAGCTCCTGGTAGACCTGCAGCTCACTCTCTTCCCAGGTACATTTCCTGGTCTGCCTTGCTCATTTCAAAATCTTTTCTTTGTCCAAAGATTGGATGCAGCCGTACCACCATTGCCCTGGCGGCTCCCCCTCAGCGCCCTGTGCGCCTGAACCGCCTCAGGGGCCAGCCGATGGACCCCTCCCTTCTCCAGCATGCTCGCCACATACTTGGTTGCCTCTGCACCCTCAATGCCCTCCGGCATCCCGACAATGCTCAGATTCTGTCCCCTGGAGCGGTTCTTTAGGTCCTCTACTTTCTCACTCGGCCTCTTCTGGCTGTTCAGAACCATTCCCAATTCCGTCTACAACGAGGCCATCTGCTCCTCATGCTCCCCCACTGCTTCCTCCACCTTGTAGATCGCCAAGCCGTGAGCCTGCAGCTTCTGGTCCACTCTCAAATCACAGCTCTGAGCGGCTTCACCACCATGGCCTGGTCTTCCAAAGCCTCTTTGCTCTGCTGCTGGAATTTTCCGCTCAGAAACTCCACCGACCACTGGCGGGCAGCGCTATCCCCTTGCCCTCTGCCATCTTCACATGTGCCGCACCACAAAAACTTAACTGCTCCAGCTGCTCTTTCCAGTGGCACCTCTCCTCCTCTGCTCCATACACCAGACTCACCAGAGTATTATCGCCCCTCGACACTCGCACACTTTTGTCCTCAAAAACCCCCCCATAAGGGTGGGGAAGGACCAGCAAAATCAACCTTGAGCGGAAGTCACCAAATGTGAAACCATTCACTCCATGGCCGCCACTGAAAGTGCCCCACAATTAATAGTTAAACAATTGCGACTTCCGGGTGCGGCGATGACCAGCTGAGTCGCACGTTTCGGCAGCTCCCGGTGGAACGGACTTTGGGGCTCTTAATAAGAGCCCCAACGGCAATTTTAACGGCTAAAAGTACTGTGCGGTGAACCAGAAGGGAATCCCCCCTGGATACGGATGGAAAAAGGAGAGGAAGGTGGCCGGATTGCGGTGGATCCTTTAGAGCAGCGGCAAGGAAGGCAAGCAAAAACCAAGATGGCGTCGGAAGGTGGCAGTTTAATATGGGGCCCTGAACAACACGAGTTTTTGAAACGCTGCGTGGAAGAACTCAAAAAGGAAATGAAGAAGGAGCTGTTGGCCCCGATACTACAGGCGATCGAAGGGCTAAATGATGAGCAAAAGACCCAGGAGCGGGAGGTTCGGGTTGTGAAGGCAAAGGCTGCCGAGAATGAGGACGACATACAGGGCCTGGTGGTGAAGACGGAGACGCATGAGGCACACCATAAACGATGTGTGGAAAGGCTGGAGGCGCTGGAGAACAACGCAAGGAGGAACAACCTGAGGATTCTTGGTCTTCCTGAAGGTGCGGAGGGAGCGGACACCGGGGCATATGTGAGCACGATGCTGCACTCGTTAATGGGAGCGGAGGCCCCGGCGGGTCCGCTGGAGGTGGAGGGAGCATACCGAGTGATGGCGCGAGGACCGAGAGCAGGAGAAATTCCTAGAGCCATAGTGGTGAGATTCCTCCGTTTTAAGGATAGAGAGATGGTCCTTAGATGGGCAAAGAAAACTCGGAGCAGTAAGTGGGAGAACGCGGTGATCCGCGTATACCAAGACTGGAGTGCGGAGGTGGCGAGAAGGAGGGCGAGCTTTAATCGGGCCATGGCGGTGCTTCATAAAAAGAAGATAAAATTCGGAATGCTGCAACTGGCAAGACTGTGGGTCACATATCGAGAGAGGCACCACTACTTTGAGACGGCGGATGAAGCGTGGACTTTTATCGTGGAAGAAAAATTGGAATGAGCGGGTTATTAAAAAAAAGAACGTTTGAAACAAAGTGGTGGGGCGACTATGGGGGGCGAAGAGAGGGGTAAAAAGGGGGGAAAGAGGAGTTTTATGTTATTAATCCTACGATGTGGTAACTTTTCTCTCTTCCACAGGAGGTGGTGGGGGGAGGAAAGGAGGTGGAGGAGATGGGGCATTGGCCATTGGGGGCGGGGCCAAGGGGGAAGCGCGGGCTCGGTTCCCGCGCTATGATAATCATGGCGGGAATAGGGAAGCAGGAAGGAGGGGGCGTAGCACGGTGCGAGCCGAGGTCACGGGAGGAAGCCGAGGTCGGCCAGAGTTTGCTGACTTCTGGGAGCAACATGGGGGTGTAACTACGCTAGTGGGGGATCTAGCGGGGTGGGTGGGAGGGGGGAATTATTGGGCTGCTGCTGCTGGGGAGAGGGGGGAGCTTGTATGGGGTGGGATGGGCGGGGGGGCACCGCCTGGGGGGGACACAGCTGCGTGGGAACCGGGTGAGGAGCTGGAAGAAGGGGATGGCTAATCGGCAAGGGGGGGGGGGGGTAAAAAGCCCCCCAACCCGGCTGATCACGAGGAACGTGAGAGGGCTGAACGGGCCGATAAAGAGGGCACGGGTACTCGCACACCTTAAGAAACCTAAGGCAGACGTGGTTATGTTACAGGAAACGCACTTGAAACTGATAGACCAGGTGAGACTACGCAAAGGTTGGGTGGGGCAGGTGTTCCATTCGGGGCTAGATGCGAAAAACAGGGGGGTGGCTATATTAGTGGGGAAGTGGGTAATGTTTGAGGCAAAGACTATAGTGGCGGATAGCGGGGGCAGATACGTGATGGTGAGTGGCAAACTACAGGGGGAGACGGTGGTTTTGGTAAACGTATATGCCCCGAACAGGGATGATGCCAATTTTATGAGGCGTATGCTAGGACGCATCCCGGACCTAGAGGTGGGAAAGTTGGTAATGGGGGGAGATTTCAATACGGTGTTGGAACCAGGGCTGGACAGGTCGAGGTCCAGGACTGGAAGGAGGCCGGCAGCAGCCAAGGTGCTTAAAGATTTTATGGAGCAGATGGGAGGAGTAGACCCGTGGAGATTTAGCAGACTTGGAGTAAGGAGTTTTCGTTTTTCTCCTATGTCCACAAAGTCTATTCGCGAATAGACTTTTTTGTTTTGGGAAGGGCGTTGATCCCGAAGGTGAGGGGAACGGAGTATACGGCTATAGCCATTTCGGATCACGCTCCACATTGGGTGGACTTGGAGATAGGGGAGGAAACAGAAGGGCGCCCACCCTGGAGAATGGACATGGGACTAATGGCAGATGAGGGGGTGTGTCTAAGGGTGAGGGGGTGCATTGAAAAGTACTTGGAACTCAATGATAATGGGGAGGTCCAGGTGGGAGTGGTCTGGGAGGCGCTGAAGGCAGTGGTTAGAGGGGAGCTGATGTCAATAAGGGCACATAAAGGAAAGCAGGAGAGTAGGGAACGGGAGCGGTTGCTGCAAGAACTTCTGAGGGTGGACAGGCAATATGCGGAGGCACCGGAGGAGGGACTGTACAGGGAAAGGCAAAGGCTACACGTAGAATTTGACTTGCTGACAACGGGTACTGGAGAGGCACAGTAGAGGAAGGTACCGGGTGTACAGTACGAATATGGGGAGAAGGCGAGCAGGTTGCTGGCCCACCAATTGAGGAAAAGGGGAGCAGCGAGGGAAATAGGGGGAGTGAGGGATGAGGAAGGAGAGATGGAGCGGGGAGCGGAGAGAGTGAATGGCGTGTTCAAGGCATTTTATAAAAAATTATACGAAGCTCAACCCCCGGATGGGAGGGAGAGAATGATGGGCTTTCTGGACCGGCTGGAATTTCCCAAGGTGGAGGAGCAGGAAAGGGTGGGACTGGGAGCACAGATTGAAATAGAGGAAGTAGTGAAAGGAATTAGGAGCATGCAGGCGGGGAAGGCTCCGGGACCGGATGGATTCCCAGTTGAATTTTACAGGAAATATGTGGACTTGCTCGCCCCGCTACTGATGAGGACCTTTAATGAGGCAAAGGAAAGGGGACAGCTGCCCCCGACTATGTCTGAGGCAACGATATCGCTTCTCCTAAAGAAGGAAAAGGACCCGCTGCAATGCGGGTCCTATAGACCTATTTCCCTCCTAAATGTAGACGCGAAGATTCTGGCCAAGGTAATGGCAATGAGGATAGAGGATTGTGTCCCGGGGGTGGTCCATGAGGACCAAACTGGGTTTGTGAAGGGGAGACAGCTGAATACGAATATACGGAGGCTGCTAGGGGTAATGATGATGCCCCCACCAGAGGGGGAAGCGGAGATAGTGGTGGCGATGGATGCCGAGAAAGCATTTGATAGAGTGGGGTGGGATTATCTGTGGGAGGTGCTGAGGAGATTTGGTTTTGGAGATGAGTATGTTGGATGGGTGCAGCTGTTGTACAGGGCCCCAGTGGCGAGTGTGGTCACGAATGGACGGGGATCTGCATACTTTCGGCTCCATAGAGGGACAAGGCAGGGATGCCCTCTGTCCCCATTATTGTTTGCACTGGCGATTGAGCCCCTGGCAATAGCATTGAGGGGTTCCAAGAAGTGGAGGGGAGTACTTAGAGGAGAAGAACACCGGGTATCTCTGTATGCGGATGATTTGCTGTTATATGTAGCGGACCCGGCGGAGGGGATGCCAGAGATAATGCGGACACTTCGGGAGTTTGGAGAATTCTCAGGATATAAACTGAACATGGGGAAAAGTGAGTTGTTTGTGGTGCATCCAGGGGAGCAGAGCAGAGAAATAGAGGACTTTCCGCTGAGGAAGGTAACAAGGGACTTTCGTTACTTGGGGATCCAGATAGCCAAGAATTGGGGTACATTGCATAGGTTAAATTTAACGCGATTGGTGGAACAAATGGAGGAGGACTTCATGAGATGGGACATGGTATCCCTGTCACTGGCAGGGAGGGTGCAGGCAGTTAAAATGGTGGTCCTCCCGAGATTCCTCTTTGTGTTTCAGTGCCTCCCGGTGGTGATCACGAAGGCTTTTTTCAAAAGGATCGAAAAGAGTATCATGAGTTTTGTGTGGGCCGGGAAGACCCCGAGAGTGAGGAAGGGATTCTTACAGCGTAGTAGGGATAGGGGGGGGCTGGCACTACCGACCCTAAGTGAGTACTACCGGGCCGCCAATATCTCAATGGTGAGTAAGTGGATGGGAGAAGAGGAGGGAGCGGCGTGGAAGAGATTGGAGAGGGCGTCCTGTAGGGGGACTAGCCTACAAGCTATGGTGACGGCCCCATTGCCGTTCACACCGAAGAAATACACCACAAGCCCGGTGGTGGTGGCGACTTTGAAAATTTGGGGACGGTGGAGACGGCATAGGGGAAAGACGGGAGCCTTGGTGGGGTCCCCGATAAGAAATAACCATAGGTTTGCCCCGGGGAGAATGGATGGGGGATTTGGAATATGGCAAAGAGCAGGAGTAACGCAACTGAAAGATCTGTTTGTGGATGGGAAGTTCGCAAGTCTGGGAGCGCTGACCGAGAAATATGGGTTGCCCCAAGGGAATGCATTCCGGTATATGCAACTGAGGGCTTTTGCGAGGCAACAGGTGAGGGAATTCCCGCAGCTCCCGACGCATGAGGTGCAGGACAGAGTGATCTCAAAGACATGGGTGGGGGAACGGTAAGGTGTCAGATATATATAGGGAAATGAGGGACGACGGGGAGATTATGGTAGATGAGCTGAAAGGGAAATGGGAAGAAGAGCTGGGGGAGGAGATTGAGGAGGGGCTGTGGGCGGATGCCCTAAGTAGGGTAAACTCATTGTCCTCGTGTGCCAGGCTAAGCCTGATTCAATTTAAGGTGTTACACAGGGTGCATATGACTGGAGCACGGCTCAGTAAATTCTTTGGGGTAGAGGATAGGTGTGCGAGATGCTCGAGAAGCCCAGCGAATCACACCCACATGTTCTGGTCATGTCCGGCACTACAGGGGTCCTGGGTGGGGGTGACAAAGGTGCTTTCGAAAGTAGTGGGGGTCCAGGTCGAACCAAGCTGGGGGTTGGCTATATTTGGGGTTGCACAAGAGCCGCGAGTGCAGGAGGCGAAAGAGGCCGATGTTTTGGCCTTTGCGGATACTGTTGATGTGGAAGGAAGCCAAGCCCCCGGGGGTGGAGACCTGGATAAATGACATGGCAGGGTTTATAAAGCTGGAACGGATTAAGTTCGTCCTAAGGGGATCGGCTCAAGGGTTCACCAGGCGATGGCAACCGTTCGTCGAATACCTCACAGAAAGATAGAGGGAATGGAAAAGCAGAAGGCAGCAGCAGCAGCCCTGGGGGGGGGTGGGGGGTGAGGAACGAGAAGGACTCTCAGGGTTGTTAATATATATGTATAATATGTATAGGTCGTTGCTATAAATAATTGTATATTGGACTGTTAAATCATATTTTTGGAGAGTGTTTATCTGAGACAAGGCAGTTGTCATTTAGTTTTCGTTTTTGTTATATATTATTTATTCTTTGTTTATAAAACAGGTCATTGTTATTTATACTGTTATATTATTGTGTAAAGGATACACAATGTACTGTGATGGTTGACCAAAAATTTTCAATAAAATATTTTTTAAAAAAATAGTTAAACAATTCTTCATTCAAAGATTTTCCTTTTATTTATGTCCTGCACCTTCAAAATGTCATAACACCAATACCAAAGTCAACGTCTCCTTTTTGATGATCGAATACTTCTTTTGATGAAAAATAACCAAGAGGTCTATCTATACTTTCATCATCATCTTGTAACAGTACAGCACCAATGTGCATATCACTTGCATCAATTGCCACCTTAAAATTACTTGGCACAATTTAGTGTCGCGAAATCTGGCACAGTGGTTTACACCGTTTTCAAATTGTCAAATGCCTCCTGACTTCCTAACATATAATGAAATTTCTATTTTTTAAAAAAAGTTCAGTCAGTGGAGCAACCACACGGCTAAAATTTGCGACAAATTTTCTGTAGAAACCACTCATGCCCAGAAATCTCAGAACTTCTCTTCTCGTTGATGGTACTGGAAACTCCCCAATAGCTTCTCTTTTCATGTTCAGTGGGACCATCTGACCATGTCCAAAAGTATGGCCGAAGGATGTGAATTAGGCTTTTGCAAGCTCACTTTTCGTCCAGTTTACCACCAAGCCAGCCTCCTGTAGTCGATTGACTAGTTCCTTTACAAGTTCCAAATGCTCCTTCCACATTTGACTGAATAACACCAGATCGTCTTTGTACATGGCACAATTGTTTAGCCGAGAAATTACCTTGTTGGATAGTCTTTGGAATCTTGCTGGCACATTCTTCATTCCAAACGGCATAACTTTAAACTGATACAGACCATTTGGTGTTGCAAAAGCTGAAATATCTTCACCTTTTCTGATAAAGGTACTTGCCAGTATCTTCTAAGTAAGTCAAGTTTGGTAATAAACTTTGCTTGCCCCACCTTTTCACTACAGTCTTCCAAACGAGGAATAGGATATGAATCAGACTTCATAACTGCATTGGCTTTCCTATTGTCCACACAACCTGGTTCCATCTGGTTTTGGTACCATCACAGTAGGTGAGCTCCAATCGCTGCAACTCACTTCACTGATATCATTCTTAAACATGCTTTCAATCTCCTTTTATACCTGTGTCAACTTTAATGGATTGAGTCTATATAGATGTTGCTTAATGAAAATAAAATGAATAGGCTTCAAATTAAGTTATTGTGAAAAGCCCCTAGTCGCCGCAGTCCGGCGCCTGTTTGGGGAGGCTGGTACAGGAATTGAACCGACGTTGCTGGCCTGCCTGGGCCTGCTTTAAAAGCCAGCTATTTAGCCCTGTGCTAAACCATGCCCTGCATTGGAATAGAATTGGAATAAAATTTCCTACATCAATGTTGTGTATAATTACTCTTGTACTTCCTAGTTTGTTCCCACATGTAGCTCCTTGTGACTGTAGCCGCTGTTTCAGGTCACTCTTATTTTCCTACGGAAGGTAACTCGGTAATTTATCCAGATTTCTTATTACTTTCTCATTGTACAATCTAATTTGAGGAATGTCAAATTCAGAATCATCTGGATTTATCTCTCCTCTCTGAGTCGCAGTGACTAAAACATCCTCCTTCTTTCCTTCTACATCACGACCATAAGTCATAGCAGCAGTATTAGGCCACTCGGCCCATCGAGTCTGCTCCGCCATTCAATCATGGCTGATGTTTCTCCCATCCGCCATTCATACACGCCCCCCCCCCCGCCTCTTTCTCCCCCCCGGCCTCTTTCTCCCCCCCGCCTCTTTCTCCCCCCCGCCTCTTTCTCCCCCCCGCCTCTTTCTCCCCCCCGCCTCTTTCTCCCCCCCGCCTCTTTCTCCCCCCCGCCTCTTTCTCCCCCCCGCCTCTTTCTCCCCCCCGCCTCTTTCTCCCCCCCGCCTCTTTCTCCCCCCCGCCTCTTTCTCCCCCCCGCCTCTTTCTCCCCCCCCGCCTCTTTCCTCCCCCCGCCTCTTTCTCCCCCCCCCCGCCTCTTTCCTCCCCCCGCCTCTTTCCTCCCCCCCCCGCCTCTTTCCTCCCCCCCCCGCCTCTTTCCTCCCCCCCCCGCCTCTTTCCTCCCCCCTTCCCCACCCCTGGCCTCTTTCTCCCCACCCCTGGCCTCTTCCTCGCGCCGCCCTCCCTTGCCTCTACAACCCCCCCCTCATCCCTTGCCTCCTCTTCCCCCCCCCCCCCCCCCCCCCAATGCCTCTTCCACCCCTCCCTCCCTGCCCTCATTCCTCCCCACCACCACCCTCTCTCTGGCCTCTTCTCCCCCTCCCCTCTCTCTTCCCCCTTCCTCCCTGGCCTCTTTCTCCCCTGAATGGCTACTCCCACTCCCTTTTTGGTTCAACGCTTCTATCATAACGCAAGGAATAATTTTCAACATATTAAGAAGAACTGGGAGAGTTGTTCCGGCCAAACTGTTTCTGCTGGCTGGAGATTTGGAGACTCGAACATTGTCTAAACATTAGTCAGACTTTTCAGGATATTAGGAAACATTTCTACACACAGGACATGGTATAAGTTTGGAACTGTCTTCTGCACATGGTGCAAAGTCTCATTTTAATTTTTCATTTGAGCTTTATAGATTTTTGCTTTCTAGTGATATGAAAGGAATATGATCCAGAGACGTAAGGTAAAGTCGCCATCGTCCCAGATGACCCTCTGAGGGGGCGAGCTGACTGGTGGTGGTTTAGCCTGAGGATAGCCACACCTCAGGCGAGGGGCAACGTTGAGGAGGCGGGGCCTTCATGAGTAACCTCAGCCGGTACGGGGAATTGAACCCACATTGCTGGCCACGCTCTGCATCACTAACCAGCTGTCCAGCCCACTGAGCTAATATGGAGTTAGACCACAGACCAGGCATCTCAGTGCACGGCTGTACTGGCTCCCTCGAGGGGCTCAATAGCCTCTCCATTGTGCCTGTGTTCGGAGCTGACCCTGAGAAGAATATGGGCCACAGAGTACCAGATTGGAGTGAACCGTTCCTTTTACTCGCTGTGTACTGAACCATGCTGTGCTCCACAGACACAACAGCTGCACAATTCGATTTTCTCATCTGTTCTGGCTAAATTGGGTTTATGTATTGTGTATGTCATAGTGAAGGAGTAGCATCTATTGTAACGGTGAAGAAGAAGGCTTTTCCCTTCGTTTTGGAGGTGCAACAGGAAGCACCCCGCTTTCTCTTCACCATTTTAAACCATGAACTCTTGCCCTTTGTGGGAATGTTACTGCAGTTTGACAAGATCAAACACTTTCCTCATGCACCCCAAAACTCTGGTACTAAACCCCAACTGGGACTGACATGGATTTCTCCCGCTTTCCCGCACTTTCTTTTACTCTCTTACACACACACTCATTATCTATCGCTCACTCTCCTTCACACCCTCTCTCTCTCTCTCTCACTCAATCTCTTTTACTCTCACTCGCTCATCCTCCTGCCCTCTCTGATGCTCTCTCGTGCTTGTTCTGAAACTCTCTAGTGCCCCCTTTGACACTCTTTCTTGTACTCCCTCTCTTGAGCTCCCTCTCTTGTGCTCTCTCTCTCTCTCTCTCTTTCTCGTGCTCTCTCATGCACCCTGTTGCGAGTGCTGTCTCGCGTCCTCTCTACTAATAATAATCTTTATCAGTGTCACAAATAGGCATACATTAACAGGTACAGCAGGGTTAGACACAGAGTAAAGCTCACTCTCCACTGTCCCCATCAAACACTACAGTGCTGTGAAGTGAATTAGACATTCTGAATTCTCCCTCTGTGTACCCGAACAGGCACTGGAATGTGGCAACTAGGGGTTTTTCACGGTAACTTCATTGCAGTGTTAATATAAGCCTACTTGTGACAATAAAGATTATTATTAAAAGGAATAAAGCTCCCTCTACACTGTCCCCATCAAACACTCCCAGGACAGGTACAGCACGGGGTTAGATACAGAGTAAAGCTCCCTCTACACTGTCCCCATCAAACACTCCCAGGACAGGTACAGCACGGGGTTAGATACAGAGTAAAGCTCCCTCTACACTGTCCCCATCAAACATTCCCAGGACAGGTACAGCACGGGGTTAGATACAGAGTAAAGCTCCCTCTACACTGTGCACATCAAACACTCCCAGGACAGGTACAGCAAGGAGTTAGATACAGAGTAAAGCTCCCTCTACACTGTCCCCATCAAACACTCCCAGGACAGGTACAGCACGGGGTTAGATACAGAGTAAAGCTCCCTCTACACTGTCCCCATCAAACACTCCCAGGACAGGTACAGCACGGGGTTAGATACAGAGTAAAGCTCCCTCCGCACTGCACCATCAAACACTCCCAGGACAGGTACAGCACGGGGTTAGATACAGAGTAAAGCTCCCTCTACACTGTCCCCATCAAACACTCCCAGGACAGGTAAAGCACGGGGTTAGATACAGAGTAAAGCTCCCTCTACACTGTGCACATCAAACACTCCCAGGACAGGTACAGCAAGGAGTTAGATACAGAGTAAAGCTCCCTCTACACTGTCCCCATCAAACACTCCCAGGACAGGTACAGCAAGGAGTTAGATACAGAGTAAAGCTCCCTCTACACTGTCCCCATCAAACACTCCCAGGACAGGTACAGCACGGGGTTAGATACAGAGTAAAGCTCCCTCTAAACTGTCCCCATCAAACACTCCCAGGACAGGTACAGCACTGGGTTAGATACAGAGTAAAGCTCCCTCTACACTGTCCCCATCAACACTCCCAGGACAGGTACAGCACGGGGTTAGATACAGAGTAAAGCTCCCTCGACACTGTGCACATCAAACACTCCCAGGACAGGTACAGCAAGGAGTTAGATACAGAGTAAAGCTCCCTATACACTGTCCCCATCAAACATTCCCAGGACAGGTACAGCACGGGGTTAGATACAGAGTAAAGCTCCCTCTACACTGTGCACATCAAACACTCCCAGGACAGGTACAGCACGGGGTTAGATACAGAGTAAAGCTCCCTCTACACTGTCCCCATCAAACACTCCCAGGACAGGTACAGCACGGGGTTAGATACAGAGTAAAGCTCCCTCTACACTGTCCCCATCAAACACTCCCAGGACAGGTACAGCACGGGGTTAGATACAGAGTAAAGCTCCCTCTACACTGTCCCCATCAAACACTCCCAGGACAGGTACAGCACGGGGTTAGATACAGAGTAAAGCTCCCTCTACACTGTGCACATCAAACACTCCCAGGACAGGTACAGCAAGGAGTTAGATACAGAGTAAAGCTCCATCTTCACTGTCCCCATCAAACACTCCCAGGACAGGTACAGCACGGGGTTAGATACAGAGTAAAGCTCCCTCTACACTGTCCTCATCAAACACTCCCAGGACAGGTACAGCAAGGAGTTAGATACAGAGTAAAGCTCCCTCACACTGTCCCCATCAAACACTCCCAGGACAGGCACAGCACGGGGTTAGATACAGAGTAAAGCTCCCTCTACACTGTCCCCATCAAACACTCCCAGGACAGGTACAGCACGGGGTTAGATACAGAGTAAAGCTCCCTCTACACTGTCCCCATCAAACATTCCCAGGACAGGTACAGCAAGGAGTTAGATACAGAGTAAAGCTCCCTCTACACTGTCCCCATCAAACACTCCCAGGACAGGTACAGCACGGGGTTAGATACAGAGTAAAGCTCCCTCTACACTGTCCCCATCAAACACTCCCAGGACAGGTACAGCACGGGGTTAGATACAGAGTAAAGCTCCCTCTACACTGTCCCCATCAAACACTCCCAGGACAGGTACAGCACGGGGTTAGATACAGAGTAAAGCTCCCTCTACACTGTGCAAATCAAACACTCCCAGGACAGGTACAGCAAGGAGTTAGATACAGAGTAAAGCTCCCTCTTCACTGTCCCCATCAAACACTCCCAGGACAGGTACAGCAAGGAGTTAGATATAGAGTAAAGCTCCCTCACACTGTCCCCATCAAACACTCCCAGGACAGGCACAGCACGGGGTTAGATACAGAGTAAAGCTCCCTCTACACTGTCCCCATCAAACACTCCCAGGACAGGTACAGCAAGGAGTTAGATATAGAGTAAAGCTCCCTCACACTGTCCCCATCAAACACTCCCAGGACAGGTACAGCACGGGGTTAGATACAGAGTAAAGCTCCCTCTACACTGTCCCCATCAAACACTCCCAGGACAGGTACAGCACAGGGTTAGATACAGAGTAAAGCTCCCTCTACACTGTCCCCATCAAACATTCCCAGGACAGGTACAGCAAGGAGTTAGATACAGAGTAAAGCTCCCTCTACACTGTCCCCATCAAACACTCCCAGGACAGGTACAGCACAGAGTTAGATACAGAGTAAAGTTCCCTCTACTATCAAACACGGAATCTTTGCCCTCTGTCCCTCCTCCCATCAGAACTTAAGTGTTAACTTAGCCCTTTTGATGACCCCTTCCATTATATTGGTGATTGAGAGCAGACTGATGAGGCAGTAATTGGCTGCTTTAAGTGAACAGGGGATACTTGGGCAGAATTCCACAATGTCTGGTAGATGCCAGTGTTGTAGTTGCAATGGAACAGCTTGAGCAGATGTGCAGCTAGTTGTGGAGGATATGGTTTCAGCTGTATAGATCTGAAGAAGAATCAAATTGGACTCAAAAACGTTAACTCTGTTTCCCTCTCCACAGATGTTGCCAGACCTGCTGAGTATTTCCAACACGTTCTGTTTTTATGTCAGATTTTTGGCATTTGAAGTATTTTTCTTTTCTATTTGACTGACATTGACATTGCCTTTTGCGCTGGGTCCTACCCACTCCATCCATCCTCAATGCTTGGGGTGAATTCAAAATGGGTACGAACACCATCACAGGTGATACCTGCAGCAGAAATGGTCTCCATGGGCCTCTGGCCCTGCCCAGGATGTTGCAGCAAGCCAGTCTCTCAACATCTGTCTGCTGAATGTCAGAACCAGCCGCCCTAAAGCACGGTTACAAGAAGGGACTGAACAAATGAGTAAATGTGAATGGGTCCCTTTGGAGCATTTCAGAATCACAGAGCAATTCAGCAAAATGCACTTCCTCTTTAATTAACTTTCTATACAGCAGTTAATGGCTTCTACATGCACTCTGAGCAAGCTGTGGGAACTGAAATGACCTTTTGGGGATTAACTGATACTCTGCAACCATCACTGAGATTTGTTTGCTGCTGTCCAATACCACACAGGGCAGCCTCCATTCCGTAAAGAAACAGGCGGAACTGTCGATGGCAGCACCAAATACACCACCAGCGCTTTCACAACACATCCAAGCTGGCATGCTGTCAGCCTTCCGAAGGGAAAGATAAAAACTTAATTTAACAGCATCACCCACTGGCTGCTACCTCTCACTGGGGACAGTTCCTGAAAATGCTGACTCTCACTGGGGGACAGTTCCTGAAGGTGCTGACTCTCACTGGGAAACAGTTCCTGAAGGTGCTGACTCTCACTGGGACACAGTTCCTGAAGGTGCTGACTCTCACTGGGACACAGTTCCTGAAGGTGCTGACTCTCACTGGGACACAGTTCCTGAAGGTGCTGACTCTCACTGGGACACAGTTCCTGAAGGTGCTGACTCTCACTGGGACACAGTTTCTGAAGGTGCTGACTCTCACTGGGACACAGTTCCTGAAGGTGCTGACTCTCACTGGGACACAGTTCCTGAAGGTGCTGACTCTCACTGGGACACAGTTCCTGAAGGTGCTGACTCTCACTGGGACACAGTTCCTGAAGGTGCTGACTCTCACTGGGACACAGTTTCTGAAGGTGCTGACTCTCACTGGGACACAGTTTCTGAAGGTGCTGACTCTCACTGGGGGACAGTTCCTGAAGGTGCTGACTCTCACTGGGGGACAGTTCCTGAAGGTGCTGACTCTCACTGGGGGACAGTTCCTGAAGGTGCTGACTCTCACTGGGGGACAGTTCCTGAAGGTGCTGACTCTCACTGAGACACAGTTCCTGAAGGTGCTGACTCTCACTGGGACACAGTTCCTGAAGGTGCTGACTCCCACTGGGGGACAGTTCCTGAAGGTGCTGACTCTCACTGGGACACAGTTCCTGAAGGTGCTGACTCTCACTGGGACACAGTTCCTGAAGGTGCTGACTCACTGGGAGACAGTTCCTGAAGGTGCTGACTCTCACTGGGACACAGTTCCTGAAGGTACTGACTCTCACTGGGGGACAGTTCCTGAAGGTGCTGACTCTCACTGGGGGACCGTTACTGAAGGTGCTGACTCTCACTGGGACACAGTTCCTGAAGGTGCTGACTCTCACTGGGACACAGTTCCTGAAGGTGCTGACTCTCACTGGGACACAGTTTCTGAAGGTGCTGACTCTCACTGGGACACAGTTTCTGAAGGTGCTGACTCTCACTGGGACACAGTTCCTGAAGGTGCTGACTCTCACTGGGACACAGTTCCTGAAGGTGCTGACTCTCACTGGGACACAGTTCCTGAAGGTGCTGACTCTCACTGAGACACAGTTCCTGAAGGTGCTGACTCTCACTGGGACACAATTCCTGAAGGTGCTGACTCCCACTGGGGGACAGTTCCAGAAGGTGCTGACTCTCACTGGGACACAGTTCCTGAAGGTGCTGACTCTCACTGGGACACAGTCCCTGAAGGTGCTGAATCTCACTGGGACACAGTTCCTGAAGGTGCTGGCTCTGCAATGTCAGTGTGCCACTGCTGCAGTTCATGTCGGTGCATTATGGACAAAGTTTGTGAAAATCGCACAGGTGTCAAAATGTTCTTAGTCTGACACTCCTCTGAGGGCGGTACGGTGGCGCAGTGGTTAGCACTGCTGCCCACAGCGCCGAGGACTCGGTTCGATTCCGGCCCGGGTCACTGTCCATGTGGAGTTTGCACATTCTCCTTGTGTCTGCGTGGGTCTCAACCCCACAACCCAAAAATGTGCAGGCTAGGTGGATTGGCCACGCTAAATTGCCCCTGAATTGGAAACAAAAATAATTTGGTACTCAATTTATGAGAAAAAAAAGGTTTACATCCTCTGGTGCGAGACACGTCCCCACCAGTACTGTACCCCAGTGTTACACAGTGACAGACCCGTCCCCACCAGTACTGTACCCCAGTGTTATACAGTGACAGACTCGTCCCCACCAGTACTGTACCCCAGTGTTACACAGTGACAGACCCGTCCCCCCCAGTACTGTACCCCAGTGTTACACAGTGACAGACCCGTCCCCCACAGTACTGTACCCCAGTGTTATACAGTCACAGACCCGTCCCCACCAGTACTGTACCCCAGTGTTATACAGTGACAGACCCGTCACCACCAGTACTGTACCCCAGTGTTATACAGTGACAGACCCGACCCACCAGTACTGTATCCCAGTGTTATACAGTGACAGACCCGACCCCACCAGTACTGTACCCCAGTGTTACACAGTGACAGACCCCTCCCCACCAGTACTGTACCCCAGTGTTACACAGTGACAGACCCGTCCCCACCAGTACTGTACCCCAGTGTTATACAGTGACAGACCCATCCCCACCAGTACTGTACCCCAGTGTTATACAGTGACAGACCCGTCCCCACCAGTACTGTACCCCAGTGTTATACAGTGACAGACCCGTCCCCACCAGTACTGTACCCCAGTGTTACAGTGACAGACCTGTCCCCACCAGTACTGTACCCCAGTGTTACACAGTGACAAACCGTCCCCACCAGTACTGTACCCCAGTGTTACACAGTGACAAACCGTCCCCACCAGTACTGTACCCCAGTGTTACACAGTGACAGACCCGTCCCCACCAGTACTGGAACCCAGTGTTACACAGTGACAAACCGTCCCCACCAGTACTGTACCCCAGTGTTATACAGTGACAGACCCTTCCCCACCAGTACTGTACCCCAGTGTTACACAGTGACAGACCCGTCCCCACCAGTACTGTACCCCAGTGTTATACAGTGACAGACCCGTCCCCACCTGTACTGTACCCCGGTGTTACACAGTGACAGACCTGTCCCCACCAGTACTGTGCCCCAGTGTTATACAGTGACAGACCCGTCCCCACCAGTACTGTACCCCAGTGTTATACAGCGACAGACCCGTCCCCACCAGTACTGTACCACAATGTTATACAGTGACAGACCCATCCTCACCAGTACTGTGCACCAGTGTTATACAGTGACAGACCCGTCCCCACCAGTACTGTACCACAGTGTTATACAGTGACAGACCCGTCCCCACCAGTACTGTACCCCAGTGTTATACAGTGACAGTCCCGTCCCCACCAGTACTGTATCCCAGTGTTACACAGTGACAGACCCGTCCCCAACAGTATTGTACCCCAGTGTTATACAGTGACAGACCCGTCCCCACCAGTACTGTACCCCAGTGTTATACAGTGACAGACCCGTCCCCACCAGTACTGTACCCCAGTGTTATACAGTGACAGACCCGTCCCCACCAGTACTGTACCCCAGTGTTATACAGTGACAGACCCGTCCCCACCAGTACTGTACCACAGTGTTATACAGTGACAGACCTGTCCCCACCAGTACTGTGCACCAGTGTTATACAGTGACAGACCCGTCCCCACCAGTACTGTACCACAATGTTATACAGTGACAGTCCCGTCCCCACCAGCACTGTATCCCAGTGTTATACAGTGACATACCCGTCCCCACCAGTACTGTACCCCAGTGTTATACAGTGACAGACTCGTCCCCACCAGTACTGTATCCCAGTGTTATACAGTGACAGACCCGTCCCCACCAGTACTGTACCACAATGTTATACAGTGACAGTCCCGTCCCCACCAGCACTGTATCCCAGTGTTATACAGTGACATACCCGTCCCCACCAGTACTGTACCCCAGTGTTATACAGTGACAGACTCCCCCCCACCAGTACTTTACCCCAGTGTTATACAGTGACATACCCGTCCCCACCAGTACTGTACCCCAGTGTTATACAGTGACAGACTCGTCCCCACCAGCACTGTATCCCAGTGTTACACAGTGACAGACCCGTCCCCACCAGTACTGTACCCCAGTGTTATACAGTGACAGACCCGTCCCCACCAGTACTGTACCACAGTGTTATACAGTGACAGACCTGTCCCCACCAGTACTGTGCACCAGTGTTATACAGTGACAGACCCGTCCCCACCAGTACTGTACCACAATGTTATACAGTGACAGTCCCGTCCCCACCAGCACTGTATCCCAGTGTTATACAGTGACATACCCGTCCCCACCAGTACTGTACCCCAGTGTTATACAGTGACAGACTCGTCCCCACCAGTACTGTATCCCAGTGTTATGCAGTGACAGACCCGTCCCCACCAGTACTGTACCACAATGGTATACAGTGACAGTCCCGTCCCCACCAGCACTGTATCCCAGTGTTATACAGTGACATACCCGTCCCCACCAGTACTGTACCCCAGTGTTATACAGTGACAGACTCGTCCCCACCAGTACTGTATCCCAGTGTTATACAGTGACAGACCCGTCCCCACCAGTACTGTACCCCAGTGTTATACAGTGACAGACTCCCCCCCCACCAGTACTGTACCCCAGTGTTATACAGTGACAGACTCGTCCCCACCAGCACTGTATCCCAGTGTTCCACAGTGACAGACCCGTCCCCACCAGTACTGTACCCCAGTGTTATACAGTGACAGACCCATCCCCACCAGTACTGTACCCCAGTGTTATACAGTGACAGACCCGTCCCCACCAGTACTGTACCCCAGTGTTATACAGTGACAGACCCGTCCCTACCAGTACTGTACCCCAGTGTTATACAGTGACAGACCCGTCCCCACCAGTACTGTACCCCAGTGTTATACAGTGACATACCCGTCCCCACCAGTACTGTACCCCAGTGTTATACAGTGACAGACCCGTCCCCACCAGTACTGGGGCACAGTACTGATGTTATGGATGGAAATCTGCCATCCTTGCGTGGTCTGCCCTACATGTTACTCCACAGTCTGCACAATCTGGTTGACTCTTTGCTACCCTACTCTGTAATGTCTTAAGAAGCGACTCAGTTCAAGGGCTATTAGGTATGGGCAACAGATGCTGTGTCTGCCCTGCGATGCCCACATTGTACAGAGTAAATATAAGTTTCACAAAACATCCCTAATTGTTGAACGTTTTCGGGGCTCCTCATTGACTACAATCTTGGCGTTGAGGATGGGATGGCAATTTTGTTGTCAATGAGGAGCTCCGAAAAGGTAAGTCAAGAGTCGTTTATTTCCTACTCTCAGTTTGAAATACAGCAAGCAAGCAACAGTCCAAGTCCCAGCCGGGACCTTCCTGAGATGCCGGCTCAGTCTTGGGCCGGACTTTATCTCGGGGCGTTAACGAGTCCGCTGCTTGGCCTCCGCCACTCAGCGGGGGAGCTCGTACAGCACGGGCCCCACGGGGAAATTGATTGGGTCGTCTCCGTGGGTCCTGTGGGCGTTATAACAAGAAGCGAATTGGATAAATATTTGAAGGAGAAAATATTGCAGGGAATCAATCTATTGTTGAGGCACCATCCAGGATATGATTGTGCCCTGTTACCATCCTGTGTCATCATGGAACCTGCTTGACTCCAGAGAGGCCCTGACTCCGATGATAGAATGGGATAGCTGCTGGACTGGTGGCTGTTTGTTTTTTTAGTTTTCCGGATGTGGGTCATGTCGAGTCCAGACTGCTCCAGAGCTCAGGGACGTTGCCTGTTTCCCCTGTAACTCTTCATCCTGCCTCTCCCCACACATACACATGTTCCATGTAAAAAGGCACAATTAGGTTTTCATGATCCACGCAAAAGTGAATGCATGTACACTTTCTGAATGTCAGCTGTCCAAACGATGCAGAGGAAGCTGAGAATGGGAGTGAAGAGAGACTAGGTTAAATTAATAGAGGGTTTGTTTTAAGTCTAATTTCCCTGTTGGTATCCCTACCAGTGACATGAGCCCCGTTCACTTCCTGATCATATCTAAATACAACATATCAGAGTACAATAATATCCTGCTGTTGTCGCCCATCTGCTTACTTGGACCAACATTAAAAGGAGCCACTTTGTTTACATTATAACATTGCTGTTAATACACCACTCCACTGAGGGAACAGTTCCAGAATCCCAGCAAGTCTCCTGTGCGCATGGACCCGGCATTGCTCCTCTGCTGGTGTACTGCCCCTCCCGAAGCCTCCTGTGTGCATGGACCCGGCATTGCTCTGCTGGTGTACTGCCCTCCCGAAGCCTCCTGTGAGCATGGACACCAGCACTGCTCTGCTGGTGTACTGCCCTCCCGAAGCCTCCTGTGTGCATGGACCCGGCATTGCTCCTCTGCTGGTGTACTGCCCTCCCGAAGCCTCCTGTGAGCATGGACCCAGCACTGCTCTGCTGGTGTACTGCCCTCCCGAAGCCTCCTGTGAGCATGGACACCAGCACTGCTCTGCTGGTGTACTGCCCTCCCGAAGCCTCCTGTGAGCATGGACACCAGCACTGCTCTGCTGGTGTACTGCCCTCCCGAAGCCTCCTGTGTGCATGGACCCGGCATTGCTCCTCTGCTGGTGTACTGCCCTCCCGAAGCCTCCTGTGTGCATGGACCCAGCACTGCTCTGCTGGTGTACTGCCCTCCCGAAGCCTCCTGTGTGCATGGACCCGGCACTGCTCCTCTGCTGGTGTACTGCCCTCCCGAAGCCTCCTGTGAGCATGGACCCAGCACTGCTCTGCTGGTGTACTGCCCTCCCGAAGCCTCCTGTGTGCATGGACCCAGCACTGCTCCTCTGCTGGTGTACTGCCCTCCCGAAGCCTCCTGTGTGCATGGACCCGGGACTGCTCCTCTGCTGGTGTACTGCCCTCCCGAAGCCTCCTGTGAGCATGGACCCAGCACTGCTCTGCTGGTGTACTGCCCTCCCGAAGCCTCCTGTGTGCATGGACCCGGCATTGCTCTGCTGGTGTACTGCTCCTCCCGAAGCCTCCTGTGTGCATGGACCCGGCACTGCTCCTCTGCTGGTGTACTGCCCCTCCCGAAGCCTCCTGTGTGCATGGACCCGGCATTGCTCTGCTGGTGTACTGCCCTCCCGAAGCTTCCTGTGTGCATGGACCCGGCATTGCTCTGCTGGTGTACTGCCCTCCCGAAGCCTCCTGTGTGCATGGACCTGGCATTGCTCTGCTGGTGTACTGCCCTCCCGAAGCCTCCTGTGTGCATGGACCCGGCATGCTCCTCTGCTGGTGTACTGCCCTCCCGAAGCCTCCTGTGTGCATGGACCTGGCATTGCTCTGCTGGTGTACTGCCCTCCCGAAGCCTCCTGTGAGCATGGACCCGGCACTGCTCTGCTGGTGTACTGCCCTTCGTGTCCATTCATTGGTTTAAGAACTTGTCTGGTGTTATACTTTAAACTGTTAGACATGATTGCAAGTGTTGGCTTTCACTGCACAATGACCCTTGTTTTTGTCTGTTTGCACCAACTGAACACTTCAGAATCACAGAATTGTTACAATGCAGGAGGCCATTTGGCTCTCCAAATGAGACTTTCATCCTCCAAACTGGTTTACTGAAAATGAAGCCATTACCGAGGCTCACAAAGCCCAGGACTATCGAGGACGGTCGCTCTGGGCTTCGATAGTTCCTGATAGTCCTGGGCTTTGTGAGCCTCGGTAATGGCTTCATTTAAACGAACCGCTAACGAGCCCAGCTGTGCGGGCCTCCACCGGTCACCATGGGGGCTCGTATTCTATGAAACCCACAGGGAGATCAATCAGCGATCCCCTGTGGTCTCCGGTGGAGGATCAATCTCCTCAAGCTCTTTCCGACTCCAAATCTTCATCATTGGAGGGAATGACTCTTGGGTCCCCCATAGGCCGAGTCCCCTTGCCGGAGATAGTCGCAATAGGAATCAAGGACTTTGTTTTTGCTGACGTTGTCTCCGCTGGAGCGGGTTCCCTGATTCTCAGATGGCCTAGGTGTTTTTCACAGTCGCCCCATGGACTTTGACTTTGTAAGACACCGCACTAGACTTTTCTAGCATGACTCCTGGGATCCATTGGGAGCCATCTCCAAAGTTCTGCACATAGACGGCACCTCCTGTTCTGAAGGTCACTTCGGGTCTTCTGGTGTCTTAGTTCCTTTTCTGGGTCTCTTGCTTTGACTCCACCTTCCTCATAAGTTGGGAAACAACCTGGTGCGCAGTCACGTCCCATTAACAATTCTGCAGGTGTGACTCTCGTTGTCGTGTGCGGTGGGGGTCTATATTCAAATTGGAACCAAGCCAATTTTGTATCAAAGAGGACACGGGCCACTTTGTATTGCAGGGAACCAGCCGGCTTTTTCTTCATTCTGGTTTTGAATGTTTGAATTGCCTGTTCGGCCAGGCCATTAGACGATGGATGGGACTCTGCTCATTGGGTGTGTTTAATGCCATTGAACTTCATGGATGCCTGAAAGTCTCCACTGTTAATGAGTGTATCGTTATTGAATATGAGGAACTCTGGTATGCCGTGTGGGTACAGAACCTTTGCCTGAGTTTTTCTATTGTTGCATGAGAGGTCGTGGAGGACAAATGACAAAAAGGAATCGGGAATCACCCACGGCCACCATTAACACACACAGTCCGTCCCCCCGTCCCCCAACTAATGTTTGATGTTATCCAGTTCTTGAAAGTGCATGATGAATAATGACCATGAATTGTAGAACCCCCTCCATCCTTCCCCTCAGTTCAAACGTAACCTTCTCAAGAGTCAAGAATTCCAACAGGTCCCCCCCCCCGTCACGCCAGGGCACAGGGTGGAGAGGCTGCTCTCCATCCCATCCTGATCTGCCTTCGGGCGATCAAAGAGGTGAAGGCTACAACATCTGTCTCCGCACCCGTTTCCAACCCTGGCTGGTCCGACATCCCGAGTATGGCCACCCGGAGGCCCGGGTCCAGTTTCACGTGCACCACTTTAGAAATTACCCTAAAAACCTCCTTCCAGTAATCCTCTAGCTTTGGACAGGACCAAAACAAATGAACGTGATTAGCGCGCCCCCCCCCCCCCCCCCGCAAAGTTCACACACATCTTCCACTCCTTCAAAGAATCGGCTCATCCTCGCCCTCGTGAGGCGTGCTCTGTATATCACCTTCAGCTATATCAGCCCCAACCTTGCGCACGAGGTGGAGGCGTTCACTCTCCGGAGCACCTCACACCAGAACCCCTCCTCCATATCCTCTCCCAACTCTTCCTCCCACTTTGCTTTGATCCCTTCCAGTGGTGCCTTCTCTTCCAAAATAGCTGCGTAAACCGCCGACACTACCCCCTTCTCTAGTCCCCCTGTCGTCAGCACCTCCTCCAGCAATATGGAGGCCGGCTCCACCGAGAAGCTCTGTATCTCCTTTCTGGCAAAATCTCGAACCTGCATGTATCTAAACATTTCCCCCTGCTCCAGCCCATACTTCGCTTCCAGCTCCTTCAATCCTGCAAACTGACCCCATAGAAACAAATCTTTTAGTGTCTTAATCTCCTTCTCCTCCCATTAGAGGATGTACTTCTAACCATTTTGGTACGCCACGTGGATACCCCAGAGTGTCCATTGTGTAATTCGCCGTTTAGGACATGGGAGGGGAAGGGTCTGGAGAGTCTTGGGGACTTGTTCGTGGAGGGAGGGTTTGCTAGTTTTGAGGAGCTGTCGGAAAAATTTCCACTCCTGCGACCAAATTGTTTAGATACTTCCAGATTTGCGATTATTTTGCGGAAGTCTATTCCTTTCTTCTCGTACCACCATCCTCCCATTGAAGAGGATTTTATCTTCGGCTGGATTGGGGGGTGGAGTATTTTGGGTATTTATGGCCAGATCCTGTCAGAGGAATTGGCTTCATTGGATGAGGAAGGATAAAGTGGGAGGGTAAATTGGGTCCTATTTTGGATGAGGAGGTGTGGAGTGAAGTTCTTTGTAGGTCAACTCCACGTCCTCCTGTGCTTGGTGTAGTTTGATGCAGTTCAACGTGGTGCATCGAGCTTGTGGACAGTGGGAGGCGACGCAGCGTTTCCACATTGGCAATGTGTGTTCCTGGACGGTGTCCGAGAGAGTATTCATAGGCTGCGAACAATAATGTCCAACGCTGGATCCGAGCCAAGGTGATGGGGGGGAATTGCTTTCTCCTCTTTCAAAAGGCCCAGCAGGGGTTTATGGTCTGTTATGATTGTGAAATGTCGGCCGTAGACATATGGGTAGAATTTTTTCACCCCAGAAATAACAGCCATTCCTTCCTCTTGGATCTGAGAATAACTTCTTTGCGCATTCACTAAGATTCTGGATGCACATGCCATCATCCCATTAACGGGAAAGGACTGTGCCCCTACTCTATCTGGAGAGGCAATACCACTTCACTCTCAGGGTTGGAATAAATGTTTGGGATAAATGTCCCATAGTAGTTTACGAGACCAAGGAAAGATTTTAATCCTGTTATATTTCATGGTGTAGGCTTTCAACTTTATTCTCCACAGGGTGTTGGCCTTTTTTACCGACTCGGTACCCTGGTACACTTGACAAATCTAAATATAATCTCCTCTAATCTTTGGCCACACTTGCGGCTTTAAAAAAATTCATTTACGGAATGTGAACATCGCTGGCTGGGCCCGGCTCTAACTGCCCGGCCCCTGACTGCCCGGCCCCTGACTGCCCGGCCCCTGACTGCCCGGCCCCTGACTGCCCGGCCCCTGGCTGCCCCCGGCCCCTGGCTGCCCGGCCCCTGACTGCCCGGCCCCTGACTGCCCGGCCCCTGACTGCCCGGCCCCTGACTGCCCGGCCCCTGACTGCCCGGCCCCTGACTGCCCGGCCCCTGACTGCCCGGCCCCTGACTGCCCGGCCCCTGACTGCCCGGCCCCTGACTGCCCGGCCCCTGGCTGCCCGGCCCCTGACTGCCCGGCCCCTGACTGCCCGGCCCCTGGCTGCCCGGCCCCTGGCTGCCCGGCCCCTGACTGCCCGGCCCCTGGCTGCCCGGCCCCTGGCTGCCCGGCCCCTGGCTGCCCGGCCCCTGGCTGCCCGGCCCCTGGCTGCCCCCGGCCCCTGGCTGCCCCCGGCCCCTGGCTGCCCCCGGCCCCTGGCTGCCCGCCATTTCAGAAGGCTTTTCTATGGACCTGGAGTCACATGTAGGCCAGACCAGGTATGGATCAGCTGTCCTCCCCTAAAGGACATTAGTGAACCAGATGGATTTTTGCAACAATGGACAATGGTTTCATGGTGATCATTAATTCTAGATTTTATTGGATTGAAATTTCACCGTTGAATCCAGGCCCCCAGAGCTTGGGGTCTCTGGATTACTAGCCCAGTGACAATACCATTGCGACACTGCTTTCCCAAACACTCGTAATCTTCGGGGAGGCTTCCCTGGTACTTTTAGTGTTATCCAACCATCTTTTGAGTTGAGTTGATGGTGGACGAGGCACGTAGTAGCCTTGACTGGGAATGCTGGCATTTCTAAGTGAGGGTCCTCGCCGCCACCCCCCCTGCCTGAGAACACGACTGTCCATCATCCCTTGGAGTTCTTGGGCCCCTTTCGCAGCTTTCTCCAAGGATAGGGTGGGGGAGTGGGCCTAGATAGAGTACTCTTTCAGAGGTCAGTGCAGACCAGATGGACCGAATGGCCTCCTCTTGCACTGTAGTGGTTCTGCGGCCCCACTAACAAGCCCCAGCTGGGCGGGCCTCTGCCCGCTCACCTGACCCCGTATTGTACTATTGTACAGTGCCAATCGGGAGATCAGGCAGCAATTTGCCCCCATGGTCCTGGTGAAGGTTATCACACCCAGTCTGCACATTGCCTTTGAGGTGGCTACGGCAGGGAAGAGACAATTGTTCACCTCCTCCTGGAATATGCCTTTGCAAAAAAGGTCTGGATAGAGATGCAGTATGGGTTTTGTTGGTTTTAGTACGAATTAGGAACAGGAGTCGGTCACTGGGCCCTCACACTTGCTCTGTTATTCAGTAGGATCATGCCTGATCTGATTGTAACCTCAACTCCTCACTATCACCGAATAACCTTTCACCCCCTTGCTTGTCAAGAATCTACATTCCTTTCCTTAAAAATATTCAAAGATTCTGCTTCTACTGCCTTTTGAGGAAGAGAGTTCGAAACACACCCAACCTTCTGAGAGGAAAAGTTTCTCCTCATCTCTCTTTGAAATGGGCGTCCCCTTATTTTTCAACAGTGACGCCTAGTTCTAGATTCTTCCACAAGAGAAACATCTTCTCCACACCCACCCTGTGAAGACCCCTCAGGATCTATGGTAAAGGTGCCATAGTCCCAGATGTCCATAGGCTGCTTTCTCCTTTGAGAGGGAGATCTGACTGATGATGGTTTAACCTGAGGATCACCGCCCCTCAGGCGAGGGGCAAGGTTGAGAACAAGGCGGCCTTCATGATCTTCACAGATCAGGATCTTATATATTTCAGTCAAGGCACTTCTTATTCTTATAAACTCCAGCGGATACAGTCCCAGCCGGTCCAACCTTTCCTCATATAACAACTCACTCATTCCAGGTATTAATGTAGTAAACCTTCTCTGAACTGCTTCCAAAGCATTTACATCCGTCCTGAAAGAAAGAGACCAATACTGAACACAGTACCCAGGATTTGACCTCATCAGTGTTCTATACAACTGACACATAACCTCCCTTCTCTTGTATTCAATTCTCCACACAATAACAATAACATTCTGTTAGCTTTCCTATTTACTTGCTGTACCTGCAAACTCGCCTTTTGCAATTTATGCACTAGGACACCCAGATCCCTCTGCATCTCAGAGCTCTGCAATCTCTCACCATTTAGATAATAAGCTTCTTTTTTTATTCTACCTACCAAAATGGATAATTTCACATTTTCCCACATTAAGCATTAAAAATCTGAAATCTAAAGCTAACCTTCGTAATGGTGACTCCAGATGCACAGTAACGTGATTGATTCGTATCTGCCCTCTGAAAGGGCCACTCAGCTTAAGGACGATAGGGGATGGGCAACAAGTGCTGGCTTTGCCAGCAACGTCCATATCCCAGGAAATAATAAAAAAATACTTCATTTGCTAGATCTTTGCTGACTCACTTAACCTATCTTGAGTCATCTTCACAACTTACTTTCTTATCATGTGTCATCAACAAATTTAGCAGCCATACTATCGGTCCCTTCATCCAAGTTATTGATACAAATTGTGAAAGGTTGAGGCCCCAAAACTGATCCCTGTGACACACTACTCGTTATTCCTTGCCAGCCAGAAAAAGACCCATTTATGCCTCCTGTGCTTGCTGTTAGCCAGCCAATCTGCTGTGCATGCTAACATGTTATCCTCTACACCATGAGCTTTTATTTCCTACAAAAGCCTTCGATATGGCACCTATCAAATGCCTTCTGGAAATCTAGGAACTGAACATCTACTGGCTCCCCATTATTCACAGCACGTGTGACTCTTCAAAAAACGCCAATAAATTGGTTAAACATGATTTTCCTTCCACCAAAAAAGATGAAGCTCCCGTGGATTTGTCAGCCTGCAGTTCTAATAATTTGCTCAGTACCACTTCCCTAGTTATTGTAATTTTTCTGAGTTCTTCCCTCGCTTCCAATTCCTGATTTACAGCTATTTCTGGGATGTTACTTGCATCTTCTGTAGTGAACACTTTTCTTTTTCAAATATCTATGGAAACTTTTACGATCTGTTTTATACTTCTAGCTAGCTTTCTCTCATTCTCCAATTTCCCCTCCTTATTGATCTTTTAGTCATTCCTTGATGTTCTTATATCCTGTCCAATCTTCCAACCTGCCACCCATATTTGCACAATTATTTGTTTTTTCTTTAAATATCATTCTATCTTTAACTTTTTTAATTGGTGGGTCCCCTTGGAATTTTCTTTCTTGTTGGAACATATTTATTCTGTGTTCAGAAATATCTCCTTAACTGTCTGCCACTGCAACTCTACTGATCGTCTCCATAACCTAATTTGCCAGTTCACTTTGGCTAGCTCTGCTTTCATGGCCCCATGGCCACAGCACCGTAGTCAGTCAGTTCATCCACCCTGTAGCCCCCACTCTCATTCAGACAAGCTGAGAGAGCCTCAAATATGTTGGTTAAGTGCTCCTGCAATCTGCTCGCTGGGTCCCCTTACCTGCCTCACTTGCAGTCACACCCCCCTGTCCCTGGCCACTGACCAAGTCAGAAGATGCTATCCTAAGGGGCATCCTCACACAAAGCATCCATGTAACTTTCCGCCGCCCTGACCTGTTGCTCTGTCTGTAACTCAGCCTCCTGTTCAATGAGTCTGAACCAAAGTTCTTCGAACCGCAAATAACAGAAAATAAATAAATGGTAATGGGGAAGACGAAAAATCGGAAATAGAATAAAGATGCTGGATTTAAAATCTTAAATACTTGGCAGTGATAAGTGACAGCAATTGACAGTTAGACCTTGATTTAGTCTTTTGCTTATAACTGTGCCTTTTCTAATCTGCTGGTGATCAACCATCTCTGGTGCTGATCCTGGGTGTGTACTGCAGCCAGTCCTGTCCTTTAGAGCGGTGAGATGGGGTAGATGATAGACAAAGTTTCCAATGTAGTGGGAGCCCAGTCGGGAGCAGGCTCAGTGATTCTGTTTTGATAAGCAAAGATCGAACACTGATTTGAGGACTGGGCGTTTATGCAGAGCAAGCGGACGTACTCTTTTTACACACTAGCTCCAAAGTTCATTTCCATTAACCCCATGTGTTGGATGCTCTTTGCATCTTTCAAAATGTGTGCCAAAGAGGGATGGGGTGATGTGATAAATAGCAGTTTGTAAAATGTAACGGTATTACAGAGGAGTGCGGAGCTTTCTGTATTCACTAACCAAAATGTCATTGCCTAATTCTCAGGTTTTTTTGCACAATGCAGTCTGATAGCTATGTAACATGGGCAGAGATCAAATTTAGACAATGGTGTGATTTCCTGTAGATTTTAAGATGCCGTGCTTGGCTGGAAATGCTGTCGCCTCATCTGTACAATTCCCGGTACAGGTACCTGAAATCTGTCTAGTCTCTGAGGAACTTTATTTTTTTATACACTGAGAATAATTGTGATTGGAACTTTGAAGGAAGGGGTGGGGCAAGGTCTGGGCACATGTGGGGTGGAGATGGGGGGGAAGTTGTTTCTCCAATGCTTGGTTGGTGGGTGGGGTCTGGCACCATGTTGGGAATGTTCCGAGGTTTAGCACATGGTGTGGGGTCCATGTGGGTAGCTGGGGCCCTATGCAGGGAGGGTGGGGTGAGGGCCAGGTCCCCGTGTTCAGTGGTGGATGGAATCTGGTGTTCTGTGAGGCTGGGGTTTATGGGGCCTGGCCCTCGAGACTGTGGGTGGGCCAGCACTGAAGATTGTGCGCAACAGAATTTGACTTGAAGTTTTTTTAAAAATGTTTTGAAGGGATGTGGGCTTCGATGGCTCGGCCAGTGATTTTTTTGCCCATCCTTAATTGCCCCTGAGAAGGTGGTGGGGAGCTGTCTTCTTGAACGGCCGCAGTCCCTGTGGTGTAGGTATACCCACTGTGCTGTTAGGGAGGGTGTTCCACGTTTTGATCCAGCGACAGTGAAGGAACGGCGATATATTTCCAAGTCAGTGTGGTAAGTGACTTGGAGGGGAACCTCCAGGTGGTGGGGTTCCCAGGTTGCTGGGTCCATTGGTCACAATTTGGCAAAGCACACCTACATTTTTTGTTTTCTAGGAACACTGTTGGGGCTTTGGACTAAATTGTGAATAGTGTACACTGGACTGTTGCCTCTAGCAGTTAAATTCTGCAGGCAAATGTGGCAAAACGGTAGCCTTGTGGATAGCACAATTGCTTCACAGCTCCAGGGTCCCAGGTTCGATTCCGGCTTGGGTCACTGTCTGTGTGGAGTCTGCACGTTCTCCCCGTGTGTGCGTGGGTTTCCTCCGGGTGCTCCGGTTTCCTCCCACAGTCCAAAGATGTGCAGGTTAGGTGGATTGGCCATGATAAATTGCCCTTAGTGTCCAAAATTGCCCTTAGTGTTGGGTGGGGTTACTGGGTTATGGGGATAGGGTGGAGGTGTTGACCTTGGGTAGGGTGCTCTTTCCAAGAGCCGGTGCAGACTCGATGGGCCGAATGGCCTCCTTCTGCACTGTAAATTCTATGATCTATGATCTATGAAAACAGACAACACCCATTTTAGATTTATTAAGTTTCAATAAGTTTCTCTAAGTTGCAGAGAGTGTTTGAAACATCTGTCATTTAAGTCTTTACGGTAACCTCTTTGAATCATGCTCTTTTGCAAGTAAGTGGTATACATTCCACTTAATACTTTCTGTTAGTCAACAGAAATAAGTGAAAAGTAGAAAGTACATTTCAGCTGTTACATGTGCTGAACTTTGCCTGGTTTTGCATGCCCCCTGCACAGGGTGAGCTCTGCTAAAGTGTAAAATTCTGCAGTCTGTATTCTATCAAGTTCTATCTATTTTATTGTGTCCCGCTTGTTCATCGCCCCTGTACTGTCTGACTGAGATTGTCTCCCAATGCCATAAATGCTAAATTCTCAACCTTGATTTGAAGTCTCTCCATGACCTGACTGTTCACTATCTCTGCAACCTATTTCAATGCTCCTTTACCCTTCAACTACCTTTGCTCTGATTTTGGTGTCTTGTGCAATCCCTCCATTCATCTCACCATTGGTTGCCTGGGCCTCACTCACTCAGGTTCAGCTTCAGAAAGTTGTTTCATAAACCCTTTTGCCTTTCTGCCACCTTCTCCTCTACAACCTTTCTGAAAACTTAATCCTTTGACCAAGCTTTTGATTAACCTTTCTAATCACTCCTCCTTTTCCTCACTGCCCATTTCTTAATGCCTCTGTGAAGTGCTTTGGGGTGTCCTACATTTAAGGTGCTGTACAAATGGAGCACTCGTTGAGGTGTTGAAACAAGACCCTGTTTGCCTGTTGATGTGAAAGTAAAGATTGAGCAGTGAAATCTTTGCTATCCTGGACAATATTTCTCTTTCAGCGACTTGCCAAAATATAGATTAACCATTCATGTTTGTGGGACCTTGCTGAGGGCAATTACTCTCATGAATCTCCCTTCAATAGGGCAGCATGGTGGCGCAGTGGTTAGCACTGCTGCCTCACGGAGCCATGGTCACAGGTTCGATCCCGGCTCTGGGTCACTGTCCGTGTGGAGTTTGCACATTGGATTGGATTGGATTGGATTTGTTTATTGTCACGTGTACCGAGGTACAGTGAAAGGTATTTTTCTGCGAGCAGCGAGATTCTCCCCGTGTTTGCGTGGGTTTCGCCCCCACAACCCAAAGATGTGCAGGTTAGGTGGACTGGCCATCCTAAATTGCCCCTTAATTAGAAAAAACTAATGGGTACTCTAAATTTATAAAAGAAGGAGAAAAAAAAGGAATCTCCCTGCAAAACAACAATGCCTGCATTCCAGAAGTGCCTAATTTTGTAGGAAGTGCTTTGGGAAATCCTGAAGGCATGAAATAAACTACACAAATGCAAATTGTTGTCACACAAATACTAGTTGTTTCTTTATCCTCTCTTACTATCACTGTTGATATTAATTCAACTTCCTTCATTTGTTTGGTCCTCTAATAATGTAAATGAAAATACTGCAGATGCTGGAAATCTGAATTAACAACGGAACATGCTGGAAATACACAGTAGGGGAGGCAGCATCTGTGGAGAGAGGAACCGTTAACCTGTCACTTCTCTAACCTTTCATCAGAGCTGAAAAAGTTGGATTTGTCACTGTTTTGAGCAAGTACAGAGGGAGGGAAAGGGGCGGACAGGAAAGAAACCGAAAGGAAAACCCTGATAGGGCGGCCAGCAAGGGGCGATTAAATGACAAAACAGATCATGGTGCAAGACTAAAGGAGATGGTAATGGTGTAAGAAAGAAAATATTGGTCCAGAGGAGCTGCAAATGACAGCAGTAGAATCGTCCTCACTAACTGCTGTCTGAGAAAGTGGCAGCAGTGGCCATGACCTGAAATTATCGATCTCTAAGTCCAGAATGCTGTCAGGTGCCTAGTCAAAAGATGAGGTGCTGTTTCTTCATCTCCATTGTAACAGTATAAAAGGCCAGGGTTCAGAGCAGGAGTGGGGCAGAGAATTGAAATGAAAGTGACCAGAGGTTCAGTGTCACACTTGCAAAATGAGTTTAGCCCGTGGAGGTGTTCCACAGAATGATTACGCAATTTGGGTTTGGTCTTCCCAGTGCGAGTAGTGGATCCAGTATACTAATTTGAACGAAGTATAAGGAGTGTTTGAGGCCATGGAAAGTGAGAAGGGAAGAGATAAAAGAGCAGGCGGTACATCTCCTGGGCTTTCATTCGAGGATGGAACAGGAAAGGGAGAAGGTGTTCAGCGTGCTTGAAGAGTGGACCAGGGTATCTCAGGGGGAACAGTCTCTTTGGAATGCTGAAAGAGGAGGGGAAGATTCGGTGGCAGAAATGGCAGAGGTTGAACCAGTGAATTTGGACTCTGGTTTGGTGTCACACTATTTTGCCTTTGCACTCACGTTGCAATTTATTGTGCTTCAGAGGCCTGATGTGTGCTGTACACCGAGCTTTTCAGCAGAGTTTGTTCCCGGGATGGAACATTTCAGTTGTGAAGAGGGGTTGGATAGGCTTGGGTTGTTTTCGTTGGAGCAGAGAAGACTCAGGGGTGACCTGATTGAGGTGGACAAGATTATGAGGGGCATGGACAAGGAGCAGCTCTCCCCTTAGTTGAAGGGTCAGTTACGAGAGGATTCAAGATGAGAGGCAGGAGGTTTAAGGGGGATTTGAGGAAAACCCTTTTTACCCAGAGGATGGTGACGGTCTGGAACGAACGGCCTGGGAGGGTGGGAGAGGCGGGTTGCCTCACATCCTTTAAAAAGTACCTGGATAAACACTTGCAACGCCATAACATTCAAGGCTATGGGCCAAGTGCTGGCAGATGGGACTAGGTGGGCAGATCAGGTGTTTTTCATGCGTCGGTGCACTCGATGGGCCGAAGGGCCTCTTCTACACTGCAGTGTTCTGTGATTCTGTGGAGGGCTTGGATTGAATTGGATTGGATTTGTTTATTGTCATGTGCACCGAGGTACAGTGAAAAGTATTTTTCTGCGAGCAGCTCAACAGATCATTAAGTACATGGAAAGAAAAGGGAATAAAAGAAAATACAAAGTAGGGCAACACAAGGTCCACAATGTAACTACATAAACGCCGGCATCGGATGAAGCATACAGGGTGTAGTGTTAATGAGGTCAGTCAATAAGAGGGTCATTTAGGAGTCTGGTGACAGTGAAGAAGCTGTTTTTGAGTCTGTTCGTGCGTGTTCTCAGACTTCTGTATCTCCTGCCCGATGGAAGAAGTTGGAAGAGTGAGTAAGCCGGGTGGGAGGGATCTTTGATTATACTGCCCGCTTTCCCCAGGCAGCGGGAGGTGTAGATGGAGTCAATGGATGGGAGGCAGGTTCGTGTGATGGACTGGGCGGTGTTCACGACTCTCTGAAGTTTCTTGCGGTCCTGGGCCGAGCAGTTGCCATACCAGGCTGTGATGCAGCCCGATAGGATGCTTTCTATGGTGCATCTGAAAAAGTTGGTAAGAGTCAATGTGGACATGCCGAATTTCCTTATTTTCCTGAGGAAGTGTAGGCGCTGTTGTGCTTTCTTGGTGGTAGCGTCGACATGGGTGGACCAGGACAGATTTTTGGAGATGTGCACCCCTAGGAATTTGAAGTTGTTAACCATCTCCATCTCCATCTCCGTTGATGCTGACAGGGGTGTGTACAGTACTTTGCTTCCTGAAGTCAATGATCAGCTCTTTAGTTTTGCTGGCATTGAGGGAGAGATTGTTGTCACTGCACCACTCCACTAGGTTCTCTATCTCCCTCCTGTATTCGGACTCATTGTTATTCGAGATCCGGCCCACTATGGTCGTATCGTCAGCAAACCTGGAAATGGAATTGGAACCAAATGTTGCCACGCAGTCGTGTGTGTACAGGGAGTAGAGTAGGGGGCTAAGTACGCAGCCTTGCGGGGCCCCGGTGTTGAGGACTATTGTGGAGGAGGTGTTGTTGTTCATTCTTACTGATTGTGGTCTGTTGGTCAGAAAATCGAGAATCCAGTTGCAGAGTGGGGAGCCAAGTCCTAGGTTTTGGAGCTTTGATATGAGCTTGGCTGGAATTATGGTGTTGAAGGCGGAGCTGTAGTCAATGAATAGGAGTCTGATGTAGGTGTCCTTGTTGTCGAGATGCTCTAGGGATGAGTGTAGGGCCAGGGAAATGGTGTCTGCTGTGGACCGGTTGCAGCGGTATGCGAATTGCAGTGGATCAAGGCGTTCAGGGAGTATGGAGGTGATGCGCTTCATGATCAACCTCTCGAAGCACTTCATTACGACTGAAGTCAGGGCCACCGGACGGTACGGTAGTCATTGAGGCACGTTGCCTGGTTCTTCTTTGGCACCAGTATGATGGTGGTCTTCAGAAATCAGCGGGGGTGAGGATTATAGAAATCAGCGGGGGAGGGGGGAGTATTACAGGAATCTATGGGGCGGGGTGAGTTACAGAAATCGGGAATGTTACATAAATCGGAGGGGCAGCGTAACGGACATCGGCGTGGCGGGGGTTACTGACATCGGCGTGGCGGGGTTACTGACATCGGCGTGGCGGGGTTACTGACATCGGGGTGGCGGGGTTACTCACATCGGGGTGGCGGGGTTACTGACATCGGGGTGGCGGGGTTACTCACATCGGGGTGGCGGGGTTACTGACATCGGGGTGGCGGGGTTACTGATATCGGCGTGGCGGGGTTACTGACATCGGCGTGGCGGGGTTACTGAGATCGGGGTGGCGGGGTGACTGACATCGGGGTGGCGGGGGTTACTCACATCGGCGTGGCGGGGCTACTGACATCGGCGTGGCGGGGTTACAGACATCGGCGTGGCGGGGTTACTGAGATCGGGGTGATGGGGTTACTGACATCGGCGTGGCGGGGTTACAGACATCGGTGTGATGGGGTTACTGACATCGGCGTGGCGGGGTTACTGACATCGGGGTGATGGGGTTACTGAGATCGGGGTGATGGGGTTACTGACATCGGCGTGGCGGGGTTACTGAGGTCGGCGTGGCGGCGTTACTGAGATCGGGGTGATGGGGTTACTGACATCGCGGTAATGGGGTTACAGACATCGGGGTGATGGGGTTACTGAGACTGGCGTGGCGGGGTTACTGAGATCGGGGTGATGGGGTTACTGACATCGGGGTGACGGGGTTACTGAGACTGGCGTGGCGGGGTTACTGACATCGGCGTGGCGGGGTTACTGACATCGGCATGGCGGGGTTACTGACATCGGGGTGACGGGGTTACTGACATCGCGGTAATGGGGTTACAGACATCGGGGTGATGGGGTTACTGAGACTGGCGTGGCGGGGTTACTGAGATCGGGGTGATGGGGTTACTGACATCGGGGTGACGGGGTTACTGACATCGCGGTAATGGGGTGACAGACATCGGGGTGATGGGGTTACAGACATCGCGGTAATGGGGTTACAGACATCGGGGTGATGGGGTTACAGACATCGGTGTGATGGGGTTACTGACATCGGCGTGGCGGGGTTACTGAGACTGGCGTGGCGGGGTTACTGAGATCGGGGTGATGGGGTTACTGACATCGGCGTGGCGGGGTTACTGACATCGCGGTAATGGGGTTACAGACATCGGGGTGATGGGGTTACAGACATCGGCGTGGCGGGGTTACAGACATCGGGGTGATGGGTTTACAGACATCGCGGTAATGGGGTTACAGACATCGGGGTGATGGGGTTACAGACATCGGGGTGATGGGGTTACTGACATCGGCGTGGCGGGGTTACTGACATCGGCATGGCGGGGTTACTGACATCGGCGTGGCGGGGTTACTGAGATCGGGGTGATGGGGTTACTGACATCGGGGTGATGGAGTTACTGACATCGGCGTGGCGGGGTTACTGAGACTGGCGTGGCGGGGTTACTGAGATCGGGGTGATGGGGTTACTGACATCGGGGTGGCGGGGTTACTGACATCGCGGTAATGGGGTTACAGACATCGGGGTGATGGGGTTACAGACATCGGGGTGATGGGGTTACTGACATCGGCGTGGCGGGGTTACTGACATCGGGGTGGCGCGGTTACTGACATCGGGGTGGCGGGGTTACTGACATCGGCATGGCGGGGTTACTGACATCGCGGTAATGGGGTTACAGACATCGGGGTGATGGGGTTACAGACATCGCGGTGATGGGGTTACAGACATCGGGGTGATGGGGTTACTGACATCGGCGTGGCGGGGTTACTGACATCGGGGTGGCGGGGTTACTGACATCAGCGTGGCGGGGTTACTGACATCGGGGTGGCGGGGTTACTGACATCGGGGTGGCGAGGTTACTGACATCGGCGTGGCGGGGTTACTGACATCAGCGTGGCGGGGTTACTGACATCGGGGTGGCGGTGTTACTGACATCGGGGTGGCGGGGTTACTGACATCGGCGTGGCGGGGTTACTGACATCGGGTTGGCGGGGTTACTGACATCGGCGTGGCGGGGTTACTGACATCGGCGTGGCGAGGGTTACTGACATTTGCATGGCGGGGTTACTGACATCGGGGTGGCGAGAGTTACTGACATCGGCGTGGCGGTGGTTACTGACATCGGGGTGGCGGTGGTTACTGACATCGGCGTGGCGGTGGTTACTGACATCGGGGTGGCGAGAGTTACTGACATCGGGGTGGCGAGGGTTACTGACATCGGCGTGGCGAGGGTTACTGACATCGGGGTGGCGAGGGTTACTGACATCGGGGTGGCGAGGGTTACTGACATCGGTGTGGCGAGGGTTACTGACATTGGCATGGCGGGGTTACTGACATCGGCGTGGCGGGGTTACTGACATCGGCATGGCGGTGTTACTGACATCGGCGTGGCGGGGTTACTGACATCGGGGTGGCGGGGTTACTGACATCGGCGTGGCGGGGTTACTGAGATCGGGGTGGCGGGGTTACTGACATCGGGGTGGCGGGGTTACTGACATCGGGGTGGCGAGGGTTACTGACATTGGCATGGCGGGGTTACTGACATCGGCGTGGCGGGGTTACTGACATCGGCATGGCGGTGTTACTGACATCGGCGTGGCGGGGTTACTGACATCGGGGTGGCGGGGTTACTGACATCGGCGTGGCGGGGTTACTGACATCGGGGTGGCGAGGGTTACTGACATCGGCGTGGCGGGGGTTACTGACATCGGCGTGGCGGGGTTACTGACATCGGCATGGCGGGGTTACTGACATCGGGGTGATGGGGTTACTGACATCGGCGTAGCGGGGTTACTGACATCGGGGTGATGGGGTTACTGACATCGGCGTAGCGGGGTTACTGACATCGGGGTGGCGGGGTTACTGACATCGGCGTGGCGGGGTTACTGACATCGGGGTGATGGGGTTACTGACATCGGCGTGGCGGGGTTACTGACATCGGGGTGATGGGGTTACTGACATCGGCGTAGCGGGGTTACTGACATCGGGGTGATGGGGTTACTGACATCGGCGTAGCGGGGTTACTGACATCGGGGTGGCGGGGTTACTGACATCGGCGTGGCGGGGTTACTGACATCGGGGTGATGGGGTTACTGACATCGGCGTAGCGGGGTTACTGACATCGGGGTGATGGGGTTACTGACATCGGCGTAGCGGGGTTACTGACATCGGCGTGGCGGGGTTACTGAGATCGGGGTGATGGGGTTACTGACATCGGGGTGGCGGGGTTACTGACATCGGCGTGGCGGGGTTACTGAGATCGGGGTGATGGGGTTACTGACATCGGGGTGATGGGGTTACTGACATCGGCATGGCGGGGTTACTGACATCGGCGTGGCGGGGTTACTGAGATCGGGGTGATGGGGTTACTGACATCGGGGTGGCGGGGTTACTGACATCGGCATGGCGGGGTTACTGACATCGGCGTGGCGGGGTTACTGACATCGGGGTGGCGGGGTTACTCACATCGGCGTGGCGGGGTTACTGACATCGGGGTGGCGGGGTTACTGACATCGGCGTGGCGGGGTTACTGACATCGGGGTGGCGGGGTTACTGACATCGGGGTGGCGGGGTTACTGACATCGGGGTGGCGGGGTTACTGACATCGGGGTGGCGGGGTTACTGACATCGGCGTGGCGGGGTTACTGACATCGGGGTGGCGGGGTTAGTGACATCGGGGTGGCGGGGTTACTGACATCGGCGTGGCGGGGTTACTGAGATCAGGGTGATGGGGTTACTGACATCGGGGTGGCGGGGTTACTGACATCGGCGTGGCGGGGTTACTGAGATCGGGGTGGCGGGGTTACTGACATCGGGGTGGCGGGGTTACTGACATCGGCGTGGCGGGGTTACTGACATCGGCGTGGCGGGGTTACTGACATTGGCGTGGCGGGGTTACTGACATCGGGGTGGCGGGGTTACTGACATCGGGGTGGCGGGGTTACTGACATTGGCGTGGCGGGGTTACTGACATCGGGGTGGCGGGGTTACTGACATCGGCATGGCGGGGTTACTGACATCGGCGTGGCGGGGTTACTGACATCGGGGTGGCGGGGGTACTGAGATCAGGGTGATGGGGTTACTGACATCGGGGTGGCGGGGTTACTCACATCGGCGTGGCGGGGTTACTGACATCGGGGTGGCAGGGTTACTCACATCGGCGTGGCGGGGTTACTGACATCGGCGTGGCGGGGGTTACTGACATCGGCGTGGCGGGGTTACTGACATCGGGGTGGCGGGGTTACTGACATCGGGGTGATGGGGTTACTGACAGCGGGGTGGCAGGGTTACTCACATCGGTGTGGCGGGGGTTACTGACATCGGGGTGGCGGGGTTACTGACATCGGGGTGGCAGGGTTACTCACATCGGCGTGGCGGGGTTACTGACATCGGGGTGGCGGGGGTTACTGACATCGGGGTGATGGGGTTACTGACAGCGGGGTGGCGGGGTTACTGAGATCGGGGTGGCGGGGTTACTCACATCGGCGTGGCGGGGTTACTGAGATCGGCGTGGCGGGGTTACTGACATCGGTGTGGCGGGGTTACTGACATCGGCGTGGCGGGGTTACTGACATCGGGGTGGCGGGGTTACTGACATCGGGGTGGCGGGGTTACTGACATCGGCGTGGCGGGGTTACTGACATCGGGGTGGCGGGGTTACTGAGATCGGGGTGGCGGGGGTTACTGACATCGGGGTGGCGGGGTTACTGACATCGGGGTGGCGGGGTTACTCACATCGGCGTGGCGGGGTTACTGACATCGGGGTGGCGGGGTTACTGACATCGGGGTGGCGGGGTTACTGAGATCGGCGTGGCGGGGTTACTGAGATCGGCGTGGCGGGGTTACTGACATCGGGGTGGCGGGGTTACTGACATCGGGGTGGCGGGGTTACTGACATCGGGGTGGCGGGGTTACTGACATCGGCGTGGCGGGGTTACTCACATCGGCGTGGCGGGGTTACTGACATCGGCGTGGCGGGGTTACTGACATCGGGGTGGCGGGGTTACTGACATCGGGGTGGCGGGGGTTACTGACATCGGCGTGGCGGGGGTTACAGACATCGGGGTGGCGGGGTTACTGACATCGGGGTGGCGGGGTTACTCACATCGGCGTGGCGGGGTTACTGACATCGGGGTGGCGGGGTTACAGACATCGGCGTGGCGGGGTTACTCACATCGGCGTGGCGGGTTTACTGACATCGGCGTGGCGGGGTTACTGACATCGGGGTGGCGGGGTTACTGACATCGGCGTGGCGGGGTTACTGACATCGGGGTGGCGGGGTTACTGACATCGGGGTGGCGGGGTTACTGACATCGGGGTGGCGGGGTTACTGACATCGGCGTGGCGGGGGTTACAGACATCGGGGTGGCGGGGTTACTGACATCGGGGTGGCGGGGTTACTGACATCGGGGTGGCGGGGTTACTGACATCGGGGTGGCGGGGTTACTGACATCGGGGTGGCGGGGTTACTGACATCGGCGTGGCGGGGTTACTGACATCGGGGTGGCGGGGTTACTTACATCGGCGTGGCGGGGTTACTGACATCGGGGTGGCGGGGTTACTTACATCGGCGTGGCGGGGTTACTGACATCGGGGTGGCGGGGTTACTGACATCGGGGTGGCGGGGTTACTGAGATCGGGGTGGCGGGGTTACTTACATCGGGGTGGAGGGGTTACTCACATCGGCGTGGCGGGGTTACAGACATCGGGGTGGCGGGGTTACTTACATCGGCGTGGCGGGGGTTACTGACATCGGGGTGGCGGGGTTACTGAGATCGGGGTGGCGGGGTTACTGACATCGGGGTGGCGGGGTTACTGAGATCGGGGTGGCGGGGTTACTGACATCGGGGTGGCGGGGTTACTGACATCGGCGTGGCGGGGTTACTGACATCGGGGTGGCGGGGTTACTGAGATCGGGGTGGCGGGGTTACTGACATCGGCGTGGCGGGGTTACTGACGTCGGGGTGGCGGGGTTACTGACATCGGCGTGGCGGGGTTACTGACATCGGGGTGGCGGGGTTACTTACATCGGCGTGGCGGGGTTACTGACATCGGGGTGGCGGGGTTACTGAGATCGGGGTGGCGGGGTTACTGACATCGGGGTGGCGGGGTTACTGAGATCGGGGTGGCGGGGTGACTGACATCGGGGTGGCGGGGTTACTGAGATCGGGGTGGCGGGGTTACTGACATCGGGGTGGCGGGGTTACTGACATCGGGGTGGCGGGGTTACTGACATCGGGGTGGCGGGGTTACTGAGATCGGGGTGGCGGGGTTACTGACATCGGGGTGGCGGGGTTACTGAGATCGGGGTGGCGGGGTTACTTACATCGGGGTGGCGGGGGGTTGAGGCACGTTGCCTGGTTCTTCTTTGGCACCAGTATGATGGTGGTCTTCAGAAATCAGCGGGGGTGAGGATTATAGAAATCAGCGGGGGAGGGGGGAGTATTACAGGAATCTATGGGGCGGGGTGAGTTACAGAAATCGGGAATGTTACACAAATCGGAGGGGCAGCGTAACGGACATCGGCGTGGCGGGGTTACTGACATCGGGGTGGCGGGGTTACTGACATCGGGGTGGCGGGGTTACTCACATCGGGGTGGCGGGGTTACTGAGATCGGGGTGGCGGGGTTACTCACATCGGGGTGGCGGGGTTACTGACATCGGGGTGGCGGGGTTACTGACATCGGGGTGGCGGGGTTACTCACATCGGCGTGGCGGGGTGACTGACATCGGGGTGGCGGGGTTACTGACATCGGGGTGGCGGGGTGACTGACATCGGGGTGGCGGGGTTACTCACATCGGCGTGGCGGGGTTACAGACATCGGCGTGGCGGGGCTACTGACATCGGGGTGGCGGGGTTACTGAGATCGGGGTGGCGGGGTGACTGACATCGGGGTGGCGGGGTTACTCACATCGGCGTGGCGGGGTGACTGACATCGGGGTGGCGGGGTTACTGACATCGGGGTGGCGGGGTTACTGACATCGGGGTGGCGGGGTTACTCACATCGGCGTGGCGGGGTGACTGACATCGGGGTGGCGGGGTTACTGACATCGGGGTGGCGGGGTTACTCACATCGGCGTGGCGGGGTTACTCACATCGGGGTGGCGGGGTTACTGACATCGGGGTGGCGGGGTGACTGACATCGGGGTGGCGGGGTTACTGACATCGGGGTGGCGGGGTTACTGACATCGGGGTGGCGGGGTTACTCACATCGGCGTGGCGGGGTTACTGAGATCGGGGTGGCGGGGTGACTGACATCGGGGTGGCGGGGGTTACTGACATCGGCGTGGCGGGGTTACTGACATCGGGGTGGCGGGGTGACTGACATCGGCGTGGCGGGGTTACTGACATCGGGGTGGCGGGGCTACTGACATCGGGGTGGCGGGGTTACTGAGATCGGGGTGGCGGGGTGACTGACATCGGGGTGGCGGGGTTACTCACATCGGCGTGGCGGGGTTACAGACATCGGCGTGGCGGGGCTACTGACATCGGGGTGGCGGGGTTACTGAGATCGGGGTGGCGGGGTGACTGACATCGGGGTGGCGGGGGTTACTCACATCGGCGTGGCGGGGCTACTGACATCGGGGTGGCGGGGTTACTGAGATCGGGGTGGCGGGGTGACTGACATCGGGGTGGCGGGGGTTACTCACATCGGCGTGGCGGGGCTACTGACATCGGCGTGGCGGGGTTACAGACATCGGGGTGGCGGGGTTACTGACATCGGCGTGGCGGGGTTACTCACATCGGGGTGGCGGGGTTACTGACATCGGGGTGACGGGGTTACTGACATCGGCGTGGCGGGGTTACTCACATCGGGGTGATGGGGTTACTGAGATCGGGGTGATGGGGTTACTGACATCGGGGTGATGGGGTTACTCACATCGGGGTGGCGGGGTTACTGACATCGGGGTGACGGGGTTACTGACATCGGCGTGGCGGGGTTACTGAGATCGGGGTGGCGGGGTTACTGACATCGGGGTGGCGGGGTTACTGACATCGGGGTGGCGGGGGTTACTCACATCGGCGTGGCGGGGTTACAGACATCGGCGTGGCGGGGTTACTGAGATCGGCGTGACGGGGGTGACTCACATCGGCGTGGCGGGGCTACTGACATCGGCGTGGCGGGGTTACAAACATCGGGGTGGCGGGGGTCACAGACATCGGCGTGGCGGGGTTACTGACATCGGGGTGATGGGGTTACTGAGATCGGGGTGATGGGGTTACTGACATCGGCGTTGGCTTGGTTACAGACATCGGGGTGATGGGGTTACTGACATCGGCGTGGCGGGGTTACTGACATCGGGGTGATGGGGTTACTGAGATCGGGGTGATGGGGTTACAGACATCGGGGTGATGGGGTTACTGAGACTGGCGTGGCGGGGTTACTGAGATCGGGGTGATGGGGTTACTGACATCGGGGTGACGGGGTTACTGACATCGCGGTAATGGGGTTACAGACATCGGGGTGATGGGGTTACTGACATCGGCGTGGCGGGGTTACTGAGACTGGCGTGGCGGGGTTACTGAGATCGGGGTGATGGGGTTACCGACATCGGCGTGGCGGGGTTACTGACATCGCGGTAATGGGGTTACAGACATCGGGGTGATGGGGTTACAGACATCGCGGTAATGGGGTTACAGACATCGGGGTGATGGGGTTACAGACATCGGGGTGGCGGGGTTACTGACATCGGCATGGCGGGGTTACTGACATCGGCGTGGCGGGGTTACTGAGATCGGGGTGATGGGGTTACTGACATCGGGGTGATGGGGTTACTGACATCGGCGTGGCGGGGTTACTGAGACTGGCGTGGCGGGGTTACTGAGATCGGGGTGATGGGGTTACTGACATCGGGGTGGCGGGGTTACTGACATCGCGGTAATGGGGTTACAGACATCGGGGTGATGGGGTTACAGACATCGGGGTGATGGGGTTACTGACATCGGCATGGCGGGGTTACTGACATCGGCGTGGCGGGGTTACAGACATCGGCGTGGCGGGGGTTACTGACATCGGCGTGGCGGGGTTACTCACATCGGGGTGGCGGGGTTACTGACATCGGGGTGACGGGGTTACTGACATCGGCGTGGCGGGGTTACTGAGATCGGGGTGGCGGGGTTACTGACATCGGGGTGGCGGGGTTACTGACATCGGGGTGGCGGGGGTTACTCACATCGGCGTGGCGGGGTTACAGACATCGGCGTGGCGGGGTTACTGAGATCGGCGTGACGGGGGTTACTCACATCGGCGTGGCGGGGCTACTGACATCGGCGTGGCGGGGTTACAAACATCGGGGTGGCGGGGGTCACAGACATCGGCGTGGCGGGGTTACTGACATCGGGGTGATGGGGTTACTGAGATCGGGGTGATGGGGTTACTGACATCGGCGTGGCTTGGTTACAGACATCGGGGTGATGGGGTTACTGACATCGGCGTGGCGGGGTTACTGACATCGGGGTGATGGGGTTACTGAGATCGGGGTGATGGGGTTACAGACATCGGGGTGATGGGGTTACTGAGACTGGCGTGGCGGGGTTACTGAGATCGGGCTGATGGGGTTACTGACATCGGGGTGACGGGGTTACTGACATCGCGGTAATGGGGTTACAGACATCGGGGTGATGGGGTTACTGACATCGGCGTGGCGGGGTTACTGAGACTGGCGTGGCGGGGTTGCTGAGATCGGGGTGATGGGGTTACCGACATCGGCGTGGCGGGGTTACTGACATCGCGGTAATGGGGTTACAGACATCGGGGTGATGGGGTTACAGACATCGCGGTAATGGGGTTACAGACATCGGGGTGATGGGGTTACAGACATCGGGGTGGCGGGGTTACTGACATCGGCATGGCGGGGTTACTGACATCGGCGTGGCGGGGTTACTGAGATCGGGGTGATGGGGTTACTGACATCGGGGTGATGGGGTTACTGACATCGGCATGGCGGGGTTACTGAGACTGGCGTGGCGGGGTTACTGAGATCGGGGTGATGGGGTTACTGACATCGGGGTGGCGGGGTTACTGACATCGCGGTAATGGGGTTACAGACATCGGGGTGATGGGGTTACAGACATCGGGGTGATGGGGTTACTGACATCGGCGTGGCGGGGTTACTGACATCGGCATGGCGGGGTTACTGACAACGGCGTGGCGGGGTTACTGACATCGGGGTGGCGGGGTTACTGACATCGGGGTCTCGGGGTTACTGACATCGGGGTGGCGGGGTTACTGACATCGGGGTGGCGGGGTTACTGACATCGCGGTAATGGGGTTACAGACATCGGCGTGGCGGGGTTACTGACATCGGCGTGGCGGGGTTACTGAAATCGGGGTGATGGGGTTACTGACATCGGCGTGGCGGGGTTACTGAGATCGGGGTGGCGGGTTACTGACATCGGGGTGGCGGGGTTACTGACATCGGGGTGGCGCGGTTACTGACATCGGGGTGGCGGGGTTACTGACATCGGGGTGGCGGGGTTACTGACATCGGCGTGGCTGGGTTACTGACATCGCGGTAATGGGGTTACAGACATCGGGGTGATGGGGTTACAGACATCGCGGTAATGGGGTTACAGACATCGGGGTGATGGGGTTACTGACATCGGCGTGGCGGGGTTACTGACATCGGCGTGGCGGGGTTACTGACATCAGGGTGGCGGGGTTACTGACATCGGCGTGGCGGGGTTACTGACATCGGGGTGGCGGGGTTACTGAGATCGGGGTGATGGGGTTACTGACATCGGGGTGATGGGGTTACTGACATCGGCGTGGCGGGGTTACTGAGATCGGGGTGATGGGGTTACTGACATCGGCGTGGCGGGGTTACTGACATGGGGGTGGCGGGGTTACTGACATCGGCGTGGCGGGTTTACTGACATCAGGGTGGCGGGGTTACTGACATCGGGGTGATGGGGTTACTGACATCGGCGTGGCGGGGTTACTGAGATCGGGGTGATGGGGTTACTGACATCGGCGTGGCGGGGTTACTGACATGGGGGTGGCGGGGTTACTGACATCGACGTGGCGGGGGTTACTGACATCGGTGTGGCGGGGTTACTGAGACTGGCGTGGCGGGGTTACTGACATCGGTGTGGCGGGGTTACTGAGATCGGGGTGATGGGGTTACTGACATCGGCGTGGCGGGGTTACTGACATCGGGGTGGTGGGGTTACTGACATCGGGGTGGCGGGGTTACTGACATCGGCGTGGCGGGGTTACTGACATCGGGGTGGCGGGGTTACTGACATCGGGGTGGCGGGGTTACTGAGACTGGCGTGGCGGGGGTTACTGACATCGGCGTGGCGGGGTTACTGACATCGGCGTGGCGGGGTTACTGACATCGGCGTGGCGGGGTTACTGACATCGGCGTGGCGGGGGTTACTGACATCGGGGTGGCGGGGTTACTGACATCGGCGTGGCGGGGTTACAGACATCGGGATGGCGGGGTTACTGAGACTGGCGTGGCGGGGTTACTGACATCGGGGTGGCGGGGTTACTGACATCGGCGTGGCGGGGTTACTGACATCGGCGTGGCGGGGTTACTGACATCGGGATGGCGGGGTTACTGAGACTGGCGTGGCGGGGTTACTGACATCGGGGTGGCGGGGTTACTGAGATCGGGGTGGCGGGGTTACTGAGACTGGCGTGGCGGGGTTACTGACATCGGCATGGCGGGGTTACTGAGACTGGCGTGGCGGGGTTACTGACATCGGGATGGCGGGGTTACTGAGACTGGCGTGGCGGGGTTACTGACATCGGCGTGGCGGGGTTACAGACATCGGGGTGGCGGGGTTACAGACATCGGGGTGGCGGGGTTACTGAGATCGGCGTGGCGGGGTTACTGACATCGGCGTGGCGGGGCTACTGACATCGGCGTGGCGGGGTTACTGACAACGGCGTGGCGGGGTTACTGACATCGGGGTGGCGGGGTTACTGACATCGGCGTGGCGGGGTTACTGACATCGGGGTGGCGGGGTTACTGACATCGGCGTGGCGGGGCTACTGACATCGGCGTGGCGGGGTTACTGACATCGGCGTGGCGGGGTTACTGAGATCGGCGTGGCGGGGTTACTGACATCGGCGTGGCGGAGGTTACTGACATCGCATGACGGGGGTTACTGACATCGGCGTGACGGGGTTACTGACATCGGTGTGGCGGATTTACTGACATCGGCGTGGCGGGGTTACTGAGATCGGCGTGGCGGGGTTACTGACATCGGCGTGACGGGGTTACTGACATCGGTGTGGCGGAGGTTACTGACATCGGTGTGGCGGAGGTTACTGACATCGGCGTGACGGGGTTACTGACATCGGCATGGCGGGGTTACTGACATCGGCGTGGCGGTGTTACTGACATCGGTGTGGCGGAGGTTACTGACATCGGGGTGGCGGGGTTACTGACATCGGCGTGGCGGGGTTACTGACATCGGGGTGGCGGGGTTACTGACATCGGCGTGGCGGGGTTACTGACATCGGGCTGACGGGGTTACTGACATCGGCGTGGCGGGGTTACTGACATCGGCGTGGCGGGGGTTACTGACATCGGCGTGGCGGGGTTACTGACATCGGCGTGGCGGGGTTACTGACATCGGCGTGACGGGGGTTACTGACATCGGTGTGGCGGAGGTTACTGACATCGGGGTGGCGGGGTTACTGACATCGGCGTGGCGGGGTTACTGACATCGGCGTGGCGGGGTTACTGACATCGGCGTGGCGGGGGTTACTGACATCGGTGTGGCGGAGGTTACTGACATCGGGGTGGCGGGGTTACTGACATCGGTGTGGCGGGGTTACTGACATCGGCGTGGCGGGGGTTACTGACATCGGCGTGGCGGGGTTACTGACTTCGGCGTGGCGGGGTTACTGACATCGGGGTGGCGGGGTTACTGACATCGGCGTGGCGGGGTTACTGACATCGGGGTGGCGGGGTTACTGACATCGGGGTGGCGGGGTTACTGACATCGGGGTGGCGGGGTTACTGACATCGGGGTGGCGGGGTTACTGACATCGGGGTGGCGGGGTTACTGACATCGGCGTGGCGGGGTTACTGACATCGGGGTGGCGGGGTTACTGACATCGGCGTGGCGGGGTTACTGACATCGGGGTGGCGGGGTTACTGACATCGGCGTGGCAGGGTTACTGACATCGGGGTGGCGGGGTTACTGACATCGGAGTGGCGGGGTTACTGACATCGGCGTGGCGGGGTTACTGACATCGGCGTGGCAGGGGTTACTGACATCGGCGTGGCGGGGTTACTGACATCGGCGTGGCTTGGTTACAGACATCGGGGTGATGGGGTTACTGACATCGGCGTGGCGGGGTTACTGACATCGGGGTGATGGGGTTACTGAGATCGGGGTGATGGGGTTACAGACATCGGGGTGATGGGGTTACTGAGACTGGCGTGGCGGGGTTACTGAGATCGGGGTGATGGGGTTACTGACATCGGGGTGACGGGGTTACTGACATCGCGGTAATGGGGTTACAGACATCGGGGTGATGGGGTTACTGACATCGGCGTGGCGGGGTTACTGAGACTGGCGTGGCGGGGTTCCTGAGATCGGGGTGATGGGGTTACCGACATCGGCGTGGCGGGGTTACTGACATCGCGGTAATGGGGTTACAGAATCGGGGTGATGGGGTTACAGACATCGCGGTAATGGGGTTACAGACATCGGGGTGATGGGGTTACAGACATCGGGGTGGCGGGGTTACTGACATCGGCATGGCGGGGTTACTGACATCGGCGTGGCGGGGTTACTGAGATCGGGGTGATGGGGTTACTGACATCGGGGTGATGGGGTTACTGACATCGGCATGGCGGGGTTACTGAGACTGGCGTGGCGGGGTTACTGAGATCGGGGTGATGGGGTTACTGACATCGGGGTGGCGGGGTTACTGACATCGCGGTAATGGGGTTACAGACATCGGGGTGATGGGGTTACAGACATCGGGGTGATGGGGTTACTGACATCGGCGTGGCGGGGTTACTGACATCGGCATGGCGGGGTTACTGACATCGGCGTGGCGGGGTTACTGACATCGGGGTGGCGGGGTTACTGACATCGGGGTCTCGGGGTTACTGACATCGGGGTGGCGGGGTTACTGACATCGGGGTGGCGGGGTTACTGACATCGCGGTAATGGGGTTACAGACATCGGCGTGGCGGGGTTACTGACATCGGCGTGGCGGGGTTACTGAAATCGGGGTGATGGGGTTACTGACATCGGCGTGGCGGGGTTACTGAGATCGGGGTGGCGGGTTACTGACATCGGGGTGGCGGGGTTACTGACATCGGGGTGGCGCGGTTACTGACATCGGGGTGGCGGGGTTACTGACATCGGGGTGGCGGGGTTACTGACATCGGCGTGGCTGGGTTACTGACATCGCGGTAATGGGGTTACAGACATCGGGGTGATGGGGTTACAGACATCGCGGTAATGGGGTTACAGACATCGGGGTGATGGGGTTACTGACATCGGCGTGGCGGGGTTACTGACATCGGCGTGGCGGGGTTACTGACATCGGCGTGGCGGGGTTACTGACATCGGGGTGGCGGGGTTACTGAGATCGGGGTGGCGGGGTTACTGACATCGCGGTAATGGGGTTACAGACATCGGGGTGATGGGGTTACAGACATCGGGGTGATGGGGTTACTGACATCGGCGTGGCGGGGTTACTGACATCGGCATGGCGGGGTTACTGACATCGGCGTGGCGGGGTTACTGACATCGGGGTGGCGGGGTTACTGACATCGGGGTCTCGGGGTTACTGACATCGGGGTGGCGGGGTTACTGACATCGGGGTGGCGGGGTTACTGACATCGCGGTAATGGGGTTACAGACATCGGCGTGGCGGGGTTACTGACATCGGCGTGGCGGGGTTACTGAAATCGGGGTGATGGGGTTACTGACATCGGCGTGGCGGGGTTACTGAGATCGGGGTGGCGGGTTACTGACATCGGGGTGGCGGGGTTACTGACATCGGGGTGGCGCGGTTACTGACATCGGGGTGGCGGGGTTACTGACATCGGGGTGGCGGGGTTACTGACATCGGCGTGGCTGGGTTACTGACATCGCGGTAATGGGGTTACAGACATCGGGGTGATGGGGTTACAGACATCGCGGTAATGGGGTTACAGACATCGGGGTGATGGGGTTACTGACATCGGCGTGGCGGGGTTACTGACATCGGCGTGGCGGGGTTACTGACATCAGGGTGGCGGGGTTACTGACATCGGCGTGGCGGGGTTACTGACATCGGGGTGGCGGGGTTACTGAGATCGGGGTGATGGGGTTACTGACATCGGCGTGGCGGGGTTACTGAGATCGGGGTGATGGGGTTACTGACATCGGCGTGGCGGGGTTACTGACATGGGGGTGGCGGGGTTACTGACATCGGCGTGGCGGGTTTACTGACATCAGGGTGGCGGGGTTACTGACATCGGGGTGATGGGGTTACTGACATCGGCGTGGCGGGGTTACTGAGATCGGGGTGATGGGGTTACTGACATCGGCGTGGCGGGGTTACTGACATGGGGGTGGCGGGGTTACTGACATCGACGTGGCGGGGGTTACTGACATCGGTGTGGCGGGGTTACTGAGACTGGCGTGGCGGGGTTACTGACATCGGTGTGGCGGGGTTACTGAGATCGGGGTGATGGGGTTACTGACATCGGCGTGGCGGGGTTACTGACATCGGCGTAGCGGGGTTACTGACATCGGCGTGACGGGGGTTACTGACATCGGCGTGACGGGGGTTACTGACATCGGTGTGGCGGAGGTTACTGACATCGGGGTGGCGGGGTTACTGACATCGGGGTGGCGGGGTTACTGAGAGTGGCGTGGCGGGGGTTACTGACATCGGCGTGGCGGGGTTACTGACATCGGCGTGGCGGGGTTACTGACATCGGCGTGGCGGGGGTTACTGACATCGGGGTGGCGGGGTTACTGACATCGGCGTGGCGGGGTTACAGACATCGGGATGGCGGGGTTACTGAGACTGGCGTGGCGGGGTTACTGACATCGGCGTGGCGGGGTTACTGACATCGGCGTGGCGGGGTTACTGACATCGGCGTGGCGGGGTTACTGACATCGGGATGGCGGGGTTACTGAGACTGGCGTGGCGGGGTTACTGACATCGGGGTGGCGGGGTTACTGAGATCGGGGTGGCGGGGTTACTGAGACTGGCGTGGCGGGGTTACTGACATCGGCATGGCGGGGTTACTGAGACTGGCGTGGCGGGGTTACTGACATCGGGATGGCGGGGTTACTGAGACTGGCGTGGCGGGGTTACTGACATCGGCGTGGCGGGGTTACAGACATCGGGGTGGCGGGGTTACAGACATCGGGGTGGCAGGGTTACTGAGATCGGCGTGGCGGGGTTACTGACATCGGCGTGGCGGGGCTACTGACATCGGCGTGGCGGGGTTACTGACAACGGCGTGGCGGGGTTACTGATATCGGGGTGGCGGGGTTACTGACATCGGGGTGGCGGGGTTACTGACATCGGGGTGGCGGGGCTACTGACATCGGCGTGGCGGGGCTACTGACATCGGCGTGGCGGGGTTACTGACATCGGGGTGGCGGGGTTACTGACATCGGGGTGGCGGGGTTACTGACATCGGCGTGGCGGGGTTACTGACATCGGCGTGGCGGGGCTACTGACATCGGCGTGGCGGGGTTACTGACATCGGCGTGGCGGGGTTACTGAGATCGGCGTGGCGGGGTTACTGACATCGGCGTGGCGGAGGTTACTGACATCGCATGACGGGGTTACTGACATCGGCGTGACGGGGTTACTGACATCGGTGTGGCGGATTTACTGACATCGGCGTGGCGGGGTTACTGAGATCGGCGTGGCGGGGTTACTGACATCGGCGTGACGGGGGTTACTGACATCGGTGTGGCGGAGGTTACTGACATCGGGGTGGCGGGGTTACTGACATCGGCGTGGCGGGATTACTGACATCGGGGTGGCGGGGTTACTGACATCGGCGTGGCGGGGTTACTGACATCGGGCTGACGGGGTTACTGACATCGGCGTGGCGGGGTTACTGACATCGGCGTGGCGGGCGTTACTGACATCGGCGTGGCGGGGTTACTGACATCGGCGTAGCGGGGTTACTGACATCGGCGTGACGGGGGTTACTGACATCGGTGTGGCGGAGGTTACTGACATCGGGGTGGCGGGGTTACTGACATCGGCGTGGCGGGGTTACTGACATCGGGGTGGCGGGGTTACTGACATCGGGGTGGCGGGGTTACTGACATTGGCGTGGCGGGGTTACTGACAACGGCGTGGCGGGGGTTACTGACATCGGCGTGGCGGGGTTACTGACATCGGCGTGGCGGGGTTACTGACATCGGCGTGGCGGGGGTTACTGACATCGGCGTGGCGGGGTTACTGACATCGGCGTGGCGGGGTTACTGACATCGGGGTGGCGGGGTTACTGACATCGGCGTGGCGGGGTTACTGACATCGGGGTGGCGGGGTTACTGACATCGGGGTGGCGGGGTTACTGACATCGGGGTGGCGGGGTTACTGACATCGGGGTGGCGGGGTTACTGACATCGGGGTGGCGGGGTTACTGACATCGGCGTGGCGGGGTTACTGACATCGGCGTGGCAGGGTTACTGACATCGGGGTGGCGGGGTTACTGACATCGGAGTGGCGGGGTTACTGACATCGGCGTGGCGGGGTTACTGACATCGGCGTGGCAGGGGTTACTGACATCGGCGTGGCGGGGTTACTGACATCGGCGTGGCTTGGTTACAGACATCGGGGTGATGGGGTTACTGACATCGGCGTGGCGGGGTTACTGACATCGGGGTGATGGGGTTACTGAGATCGGGGTGATGGGGTTACAGACATCGGGGTGATGGGGTTACTGAGACTGGCGTGGCGGGGTTACTGAGATCGGGGTGATGGGGTTACTGACATCGGGGTGACGGGGTTACTGACATCGCGGTAATGGGGTTACAGACATCGGGGTGATGGGGTTACTGACATCGGCGTGGCGGGGTTACTGAGACTGGCGTGGCGGGGTTACTGAGATCGGGGTGATGGGGTTACCGACATCGGCGTGGCGGGGTTACTGACATCGCGGTAATGGGGTTACAGACATCGGGGTGATGGGGTTACAGACATCGCGGTAATGGGGTTACAGACATCGGGGTGATGGGGTTACAGACATCGGGGTGGCGGGGTTACTGACATCGGCATGGCGGGGTTACTGACATCGGCGTGGCGGGGTTACTGAGATCGGGGTGATGGGGTTACTGACATCGGGGTGATGGGGTTACTGACATTGGCATGGCGGGGTTACTGAGACTGGCGTGGCGGGGTTACTGAGATCGGGGTGATGGGGTTACTGACATCGGGGTGGCGGGGTTACTGACATCGCGGTAATGGGGTTACAGACATCGGGGTGATGGGGTTACAGACATCGGGGTGATGGGGTTACTGACATCGGCGTGGCGGGGTTACTGACATCGGCATGGCGGGGTTACTGACATCGGCGTGGCGGGGTTACTGACATCGGGGTGGCGGGGTTACTGACATCGGGGTCTCGGGGTTACTGACATCGGGGTGGCGGGGTTACTGACATCGGGGTGGCGGGGTTACTGACATCGCGGTAATGGGGTTACAGACATCGGCGTGGCGGGGTTACTGACATCGGCGTGGCGGGGTTACTGAAATCGGGGTGATGGGGTTACTGACATCGGCGTGGCGGGGTTACTGAGATCGGGGTGGCGGGTTACTGACATCGGGGTGGCGGGGTTACTGACATCGGGGTGGCGCGGTTACTGACATCGGGGTGGCGGGGTTACTGACATCGGGGTGGCGGGGTTACTGACATCGGCGTGGCTGGGTTACTGACATCGCGGTAATGGGGTTACAGACATCGGGGTGATGGGGTTACAGACATCGGGGTGATGGGGTTACTGACATCGGCGTGGCGGGGTTACTGACATCGGCGTGGCGGGGTTACTGACATCAGGGTGGCGGGGTTACTGACATCGGCGTGGCGGGGTTACTGACATCGGGGTGGCGGGGTTACTGAGATCGGGGTGATGGGGTTACTGACATCGGCGTGGCGGGGTTACTGAGATCGGGGTGATGGGGTTACTGACATCGGCGTGGCGGGGTTACTGACATGGGGGTGGCGGGGTTACTGACATCGGCGTGGCGGGTTTACTGACATCAGGGTGGCGGGGTTACTGACATCGGGGTGATGGGGTTACTGACATCGGCGTGGCGGGGTTACTGAGATCGGGGTGATGGGGTTACTGACATCGGCGTGGCGGGGTTACTGACATGGGGGTGGCGGGGTTACTGACATCGACGTGGCGGGGGTTACTGACATCGGTGTGGCGGGGTTACTGAGACTGGCGTGGCGGGGTTACTGACATCGGTGTGGCGGGGTTACTGAGATCGGGGTGATGGGGTTACTGACATCGGCGTGGCGGGGTTACTGACATCGGGGTGGTGGGGTTACTGACATCGGGGTGGCGGGGTTACTGACATCGGCGTGGCGGGGTTACTGACATCGGGGTGGCGGGGTTACTGACATCGGCGTGGCGGGGTTACTGACATCGGCGTGGCGGGGTTACTGACATCGGCGTGGCGGGGGTTACTGACATCGGGGTGGCGGGGTTACTGACATCGGCGTGGCGGGGTTACAGACATCGGGATGGCGGGGTTACTGAGACTGGCGTGGCGGGGTTACTGACATCGGGGTGGCGGGGTTACTGACATCGGCGTGGCGGGGTTACTGACATCGGCGTGGCGGGGTTACTGACATCGGGATGGCGGGGTTACTGAGACTGGCGTGGCGGGGTTACTGACATCGGGGTGGCGGGGTTACTGAGATCGGGGTGGCGGGGTTACTGAGACTGGCGTGGCGGGGTTACTGACATCGGCATGGCGGGGTTACTGAGATCGGGGTGATGGGGTTACTGACATCGGCGTGGCGGGGTTACTGACATGGGGGTGGCGGGGTTACTGACATCGACGTGGCGGGGGTTACTGACATCGGTGTGGCGGGGTTACTGAGACTGGCGTGGCGGGGTTACTGACATCGGTGTGGCGGGGTTACTGAGATCGGGGTGATGGGGTTACTGACATCGGCGTGGCGGGGTTACTGACATCGGGGTGGTGGGGTTACTGACATCGGGGTGGCGGGGTTACTGACATCGGCGTGGCGGGGTTACTGACATCGGGGTGGCGGGGTTACTGACATCGGGGTGGCGGGGTTACTGAGAGTGGCGTGGCGGGGGTTACTGACATCGGCGTGGCGGGGTTACTGACATCGGCGTGGCGGGGTTACTGACATCGGCGTGGCGGGGGTTACTGACATCGGGGTGGCGGGGTTACTGACATCGGCGTGGCGGGGTTACAGACATCGGGATGGCGGGGTTACTGAGACTGGCGTGGCGGGGTTACTGACATCGGGGTGGCGGGGTTACTGACATCGGCGTGGCGGGGTTACTGACATCGGCGTGGCGGGGTTACTGACATCGGGATGGCGGGGTTACTGAGACTGGCGTGGCGGGGTTACTGACATCGGGGTGGCGGGGTTACTGAGATCGGGGTGGCGGGGTTACTGAGACTGACATCGGGGTGGCGGGGTTACTGACATCGGCGTGGCGGGGTTACAGACATCGGGATGGCGGGGTTACTGAGACTGGCGTGGCGGGGTTACTGACATCGGCATGGCGGGGTTACTGAGACTGGCGTGGCGGGGTTACTGACATCGGGATGGCGGGGTTACTGAGACTGGCGTGGCGGGGTTACTGACATCGGCGTGGCGGGGTTACAGACATCGGGGTGGCGGGGTTACAGACATCGGGGTGGCAGGGTTACTGAGATCGGGGTGGCGGGGTTACTGACATCGGCGTGGCGGGGCTACTGACATCGGCGTGGCGGGGTTACTGACAACGGCGTGGCGGGGTTACTGACATCGGGGTGGCGGGGTTACTGACATCGGGGTGGCGGGGTTACTGACATCGGGGTGGCGGGGCTACTGACATCGGCGTGGCGGGGCTACTGACATCGGCGTGGCGGGGTTACTGACATCGGCGTGGCGGGGTTACTGACATCGGGGTGGCGGGGTTACTGACATCGGCGTGGCGGGGCTACTGACATCGGCGTGGCGGGGTTACTGACATCGGCGTGGCGGGGTTACTGAGATCCGCGTGGCGGGGTTACTGACATCGGCGTGGCGGAGGTTACTGACATCGCATGACGGGGTTACTGACATCGGCGTGACGGGGTTACTGACATCGGTGTGGCGGATTTACTGACATCGGCGTGGCGGGGTTACTGAGATCGGCGTGGCGGGGTTACTGACATCGGCGTGACGGGGGTTACTGACATCGGTGTGGCGGAGGTTACTGACATCGGGGTGGCGGGGTTACTGACATCGGCGTGGCGGGGTTACTGACATCGGGGTGGCGGGGTTACTGACATCGGCGTGGCGGGGTTACTGACATCGGCGTGGCGGGGTTACTGACATCGGGCTGACGGGGTTACTGACATCGGCGTGGCGGGCGTTACTGACATCGGCGTGGCGGGGTTACTGACATCGGCGTAGCGGGGTTACTGACATCGGCGTGACGGGGGTTACTGACATCGGTGTGGCGGAGGTTACTGACATCGGGGTGGCGGGGTTACTGACATCGGCGTGGCGGGGTTACTGACATCGGGGTGGCGGGGTTACTGACATTGGGGTGGCGGGGTTACTGACATTGGCGTGGCGGGGTTACTGACAACGGCGTGGCGGGGGTTACTGACATCGGCGTGGCGGGGTTACTGACATCGGCGTGGCGGGGTTACTGACATCGGCGTGGCGGGGGTTACTGACATCGGCGTGGCGGGGTTAATGACATCGGCGTGGCGGGGTTACTGACATCGGGGTGGCGGGGTTACTGACATCGGCGTGGCGGGGTTACTGACATCGGGGTGGCGGGGTTACTGACATCGGGGTGGCGGGGTTACTGACATCGGGGTGGCGGGGTTACTGACATCGGGGTGGCGGGGTTACTGACATCGGCGTGGCGGGGTTACTGACATCGGGGTGGCGGGGTTACTGACATCGGCGTGGCGGGGTTACTGACATCGGCGTGGCAGGGTTACTGACATCGGGGTGGCGGGGTTACTGACATTGGAGTGGCGGGGTTACTGACATCGGCGTGGCGGTGTTACTGACATCGGCGTGGCAGGGGTTACTGACATCGGCGTGGCAGGGGTTACTGACATCGGCGTGGCGGGGTTACTGACATCGGCGTGGCGGGGTTACTGACATCGGCGTGGCGGGGTTACTGACATCGGTGTGGCGGGGTTACTGACATCGGCGTGGCGGTGTTACTGACATCGGCGTGGCAGGGGTTACTGACATCGGCGTGGCGGGGTTACTGACATCGGCGTGGCGGGGTTACTGACATCGGCGTGGCGGGGTTACTGACATCGGTGTGGCGGGGTTACTGACATCGGGGTGGCGGGGATTACTGACATCGGTGTGGCGGGGTTACTGACATCGGCGTGGCGGGGTTACTGACATCGGGGTGGCGGGGATTACTGACATCGGCGTGGCGGGGGTTTTCTGAGATCGGTGTGGCGGGGTTACTGACATCGGGGTGGCGGGGTTACTGACATCGGCGTGGCGGGGGTTTTCTGAGATCGGGGTGGCGGGGTTACTGACATCGGCGTGGCGGGGTTACTGACATCGGGGTGGCGGGGTTACTGAGATCGGGGTGATGGGGTTACTGACATCGGCGTGGCGGGGCTACTGACATCGGCGTGGCGGGGTTACTGAGATCGGGGTGATGGGGCTACTGACATCGGGGTGGCGGAGGTTACCGACATCGGCGTGGCGAGGGTTACTGACATCGGCGTGGCGGGGTTACTGACATCGGGGTGGAGGGGTTACTGACATCGGCGTGGCGGGGTTACTGACATCGGCGTGGCGGAGGTTACCGACATCGGCGTGGCGAGGGTTACTGACATCGGCGTGGCGGGGGTTACTGACATCGGGGTGGAGGGGTTACTGAGATCGGCGTGGCGGGGGTTACTGACATCGGGGTGGAGGGGTTACTGAGATCGGGGTGGCGGGGTTACTGACATCGGCATGGCAGGGGTTACTGACATCGGCGTGGCGGGGTTACTGACATCGGCGTGGCGGAGGTTACCGACATCGGCGTGGCGAGGGTTACTGACATCGGCGTGGCGGGGGTTACTGACATCGGGGTGGAGGGGTTACTGAGATCGGGGTGGCGGGGTTACTGACATCGGCATGGCGGGGTTACTGAGATCGGCGTGGCGGAGGTTACCGACATCGGCGTGGCGAGGGTTACTGACATCGGCGTGGCGGGGTTACTGACAACGGCGTGGCGGGGTTACTGACATCGGGGTGGCGGGGTTACTGACATCGGCGTGGCGGGGTTACTGAGATCGGCGTGGCGGGGTTACAGACATCGGGGTGGCGGGGTTACTGACATCGGGGTGGCGGGGTTACAGACATCGGGGTGGCGGGGTTACTGACATCGGGGTGGCAGGGTTACTGACATCGGGGTGGCGGGGTTACTGACATCGGCGTAGCGGGGTTACTGACATCGGGGTGGCGGGGTTACTGACATCGGGGTGGCGGGGTTACTGACATCGGCGTAGCGGGGTTACTGACATCGGGGTGGCGGGGTTACTGACATCGGCGTGGCGGGGTTACTGAGATCGGCGTGGCGGGGTTACTGACATCGGGGTGACGGGGTTACTGACATCGGCGTGGCGGGGTTACTGACATCGGCGTGGCGGGGTTACTGACATCGGCGTGGCGGGGTTAGTGACATCGGGGTGGCGGGGTTACTGACATCGGGGTGGCGGGGGTTACTGACATCGGGGTGACGGGGTTACTGACATCGGCGTGGCGGGGTTACTGACATCGGGGTGGCGGGGGTTACTGACATCGGCGTGGCGGGGTTACTGACATCGGGGTGGCGGGGTTACTGACATCGGGGTGGCGGGGTTACTGACATCGGCGTAGCGGGGTTACTGACATCGGGGTGGCGGGGTTACTGACATCGGGGTGGCGGGGTTACTGACATCGGGGTGGCGGGGTTACTGACATCGGGGTGGCGGGGGTTACTGACATCGGCGTGGCGGGGTTACTGACATCGGGGTGGCGGGGTTACTGACATCGGGGTGGCGGGGTTACTGACATCGGCGTGGCGGGGTTACTGACATCGGCGTAGCGGGGTTACTGACATCGGGGTGGCGGGGTTACTGACATCGGGGTGGCGGGGTTACTGACATCGGCGTGGCGGGGTTACTGACATCGGCGTGGCGGGGTTACTGAGATCGCCGTGGCGGGGTTACTGACATCGGCGTGGCGGGGTTACTGACATCGGCGTGGCGGGGTTACTGACATCGGCGTGGCGGGGTTACTGACATCGGGGTGGCGGGGTTACTGACATCGGGGTGGCGGGGTTACTGACATCGGGGTGGCGGGGTTACTGACATCGGGGTGACGGGGTTACTGACATCGGCGTGGCGGGGTTACTGACATCGGCGTGGCGGGGTTACTGACATCGGCGTGGCGGGGTTACTGACATCGGGGTGGCGGGGTTACTGACATCGGGGTGGCGGGGTTACTGACATCGGGGTGGCGGGGTTACTGACATCGGGGTGGCGGGGTTACTGACATCGGGGTGGCGGGGTTACTGACATCGGGGTGGCGGGGTTACTGAGATCGGGGTGGCGGGGTTACTGACATCGGGGTGGCGGGGTTACTGACATCGGGGTGGCGGGGTTACTGACATCGGGGTGGCGGGGTTACTGACATCGGGGTGGCGGGGTTACTGACATCGGGGTGGCGGGGTTACTGACATCGGGGTGGCGGGGTTACTGACATCGGGGTGGCGGGGTTACTGACATCGGCGTGGCGGGGTTACTGACATCGGGGTGACGGGGTTACTGACATCGGCGTGGCGGGGTTACTGACATCGGCGTGGCGGGGTTACTGACATCGGCGTGGCGGGGTTACTGACATCGGCGTGGCGGGGTTACTGACATCGGGGTGACGGGGTTACTGACATCGGGGTGGCGGGGTTACTGACATCGGGGTGGCGGGGTTATTGACATCGGGGTGGCGGGGTTACTGACATCGGCGTGGCGGGGTTACTGACATCGGCGTGGCGGGGTTACTGACATCGGCGTGGCGGGGTTACTGACATCGGGGTGGCGGGGTTACTGACATCGGCGTGGCGGGGTTACTGACATCGGGGTGGCGGGGTTACTGACATCGGGGTGGCGGGGTTACTGAGATCGGGGTGGCGGGCTTACTGACATCGGCGTGGCGGGGTTACTGACATCGGGGTGGCGGGGTTACTGAGATCGGGGTGGCGGGCTTACTGACATCGGCGTGGCGGGGTTACTGACATCGGGGTGGCGGGGTTACTGACATCGGGGTGGCGGGGTTACTGACATCGGCGTGGCGGGGTTACTGACATCGGCGTGGCGGGGTTACTGACATCGGGGTGGCGGGGTTACTGACATCGGGGTGGCGGGCTTACTGACATCGGCGTGGCGGGGTTACTCACATCGGCGTGGCGGGGTTACTGACATCGGGGTGGCGGGGTTACTGAGATCGGGGTGGCGGGCTTACTGACATCGGCGTGGCGGGGTTACTGACATCGGCGTGGCGGGGTTACTGACATCGGCGTGGCGGGGTTACAGAAATTAACCACTTGGGGCAGTGTTGCGGGAATCGGGGTGAGGGGCTGTATCTCACCCCGTGCTGTACCTGTCCTGGGAGTGTTTGATGGGGACAGTGTAGAGGGAGCTTTACTCTGTATCTAACCCCGTGCTGTACCTGTCCTGGGAGTGTTTGATGGGGACAGTGTAGAGGGAGCTTTACGCTGTATCTAACCCCGTGCTGCACCTGTTCTGGGAGTGTTTGATGGGGACAGTGTAGAGGGAGCTTTACTCTGTGTCTAACCCCGTGCTGTACCTGTCCTGGGAGTGTTTGATAGGGACAGTGTGGAGGGAGTTTTACTCTGTATCTAACCCCGTGCTGTACCTCTCCTGGGAGCGTTTGATGGGGACAGTGTAGAGGGAGCTTTACTCTGTATCTAACCCTGTGCTGTACCTGTCCTGGGAATGTTTGATGGGGACAATGTAGAGGGACCTTTACTCTGTATCTAACCCCGTGCTGTACCTATCCTGGGAGTGTTTGATGGGGACAGTGTAGAGGCAGCTTTACTTTGTATCTAACCCCGTGCTGTATTTCTCTGTTTTTAAGGATCGTCCCTTTAGTCTGTGGTTGTCCCCTTTGGTTCTAGTTTTTCTGACAAGTGGAAACATCCTCTCCACGTCCACTCTATCCAGGCCTCTCAGTATCCTGTAAGTTTCAATAAGATCCCCCCTCATCCTTCTAAACTCCAATGAGTACAGACCCAGAGTCCTCAACTGTTCCTCATACGACAAGCTCGTCATTCCAGGGATCATTCTTGTGAACCTCCTCTGGACCCTTTCCAAGGCCAGTACATCCTTCCTTAGATACGGGGCCCAAAACTGCTCACGATACTCCAAATGGGGTCTGACCAGAGCCTTAAACAGTGTATGTGGTTCAATAAAATGCCAGGCCCTGTGTTACCTGCTAATGCATAATTTCAGGAACAAAATAGTCATTTTAACCAGAGAAATGTTTGGAAAATGGTATCTCTTTCCATAAGAGACAAGGGAAGGGTAAGGGAAAAAACCACTTGCATTTCCTGAACAAAATAAGGAGAAAGAGATTCGTTGATGGGAGACAAAATGAAAGCAACAAATTGGAATAGGGAAAGAGAATCAACAAAACAGCAAAAGATAAAGTAGAGACAACAAATGCTTTCTTTTCCATTAAATTAGCATTTTGCCTGTTGCTTTGTGTTGGGGCATACTATTCTCATTGACTGCAGACGTGAGGGTAGAATTACTCTGATTCCAGTGTTTGTTTCAACAACGAGAAATTTGAGGACATTTCTCAGGATGAGTCAGCGGTCAGTGGAAAGCTCGAGTGTTACTGACCGACCTGTCAAACTGATTAGTGCAATTGAGATAATCTAACTCAGGATAATGCAATAGTATCTAGTACGCCATGGCATGTGGCACTGAGGGTTTTTAGTGGTTACTTGTGAGTTAAATATTTGGAATGCATTGTGTTGGTACCAATCATTTGCTGTCTCCAGTTCCTCGAGGGGGACACAAGTTCAAGATCATGGGCGGGAGGTTCAGAGGGGATTTGAGGGAAAGCCCTTTTTACCCAGAGGGTGGTGAGGGTCTGGAATGCACGGCCTGGGAGGGTGGTAGAGGCGGGTTGCCTCACATCCTTTAAAAAGTACCTGGATGAGTATTTTACACGTCACAACATTCAAGGCTATGGGCCAAGTACTGGCAAGTGGGATTAGATTTGGCCTTTTATCCATTGGAGCAGACTCAGTGGGCCAAAGGGCCTCTTTTGACTGTATTATTCTGAGATTCTGATTCTGTGAGACTGCTAATCAGAAAGTTGTTCCTATTTTACTGGTGGTCCGATGTTTCATTTTGAGAAAAGTGTTGGAAGAATTTTCAGCATTCTTAAGTCGGCAAAGGGCATTCAGAGAAGACGGTGTTAAAGGTGCTGCATTTTATGAGCTCGGCTGGGCAGTCCAGTTAATTCTGTTTATACCAGAGACAGCTACTGGCAGACTTCAAGTCATGTGAGAAACTGCACAGATTTCGAGAAAACAAATCTGTGTTCGGGGGTTAGTGTTATCGACCGTCAGTCAAGTCCATCTGTATTTGTGGATGAAGATGCCTCAAAGCAGCTCCCTTGGGATTCCTGCTCCCTGCATCCCTGTTATGAAATTTTACCTCCGAGTTTCTCCCGCAGGATTTACGGCCCTGGGCCCTAAATTCCGATGAGGACTCCGACATTTGGGAAGGGGGAGGATCTCAGTTGTGCTCTTACTCGATACAGCCCTCTTGGCTGAAACGTTTGGCATTCAGTGCTGCAGGCATATTCCAACAGGGTCAAATTTAACTGCCCTGCCCTGCATTGATAACGCACCCAAGGCACCAGCCACAAACACTGGGACGGGAAGAGATTTTTGGTGAATAATTGATTAAGCTATTCCAGACACACACCTTCAAATGAGGTAGTAGGTCTTTGTTTGGAGTAGGTTGTGGGTTTAGTATAGTGATCGCTGTCTCTCACTTGAGGGCTTTGATGTGTTGGGTGCTCTGCTACACAGGCGAATCAACGCGGTTGCGGATTTTCCAACTCCGTTTTATTCCTAACATATATTTGCAGTGGTAAACTGGTTACTGTGGTTCGATCATGACCCTTGAATCTGTGGACCTATTCCTAACACTATCTTGGAGTGGCACTCAGCACATAGTGGATGTCTGAGTGGCTTGCTGTGAGCTCTGTGCCCTGAGCCGTCTCCTGCTGGAATGAGCGGGAAGTGTCGTGTTCCCTGTTTTGTACTGTGTATGCTCTTGCCTGTGATTGGCTGTAGTGTTGTGTGTGTATTGATTGGTCCGCTGATCTGTCCATCAGTTTGTATGTATGTTTGCACCATGATGTTTACCTGAATATCATAACAGGCTTGACTGTGGTTTTTGGTGCTTGGGATTTGGGGTGGGGCATGTGAGTGTCTTTAGTGCCTGGGTGCAGTAAGGTGCTTATTATTTGGTGAAGTGATGCACTCTAGGAGCTCTCCACATTTCCCTGTGTGTGCTGGGGGGGGGGCGGGGGGGGGGGGGGGCAGGGGGGTGTTAGCCTGAGTATGGTGTTTAATAGGAATCTAATTGCAACTATTACCCTGGCTGGGGCACAGTAATTAATCTTACTGGGACTTTGGCTATTCTATGTTCCTTGTCCACACAGAATTGTGGGTGCCAATATGGTGGGATTTAGGCGCCATATGGGGGCAAGTCTTAACTCCGAATTAGTGCAGGAACTGCTCACACCTTGGAATCAGGATGAATACCCTGAGTATTCGTAGCTGGCAATCTGTCTTGTGATATGTCAGAACCTATGTGGTATAGTGACTGCCTGTTTCGAGGGATCTGAGTGCAGTGTGGTGACTGTCTCAATGTGCCACAGTACAGAGGATTGTCTCTCCCACCTCTGATATTTAGAGGTTGAAAGAAAATTAGAAAGAGAGGTTGTCGGAGGCTAACAATTGAATTTTTTTTTTCAAACAGTGTATGAAGTAGGCAGAGTGGTGAATTCCAGGTCAGTCCTTTCTGGGATAAGTTGTGTGGAAATGTCATGGGGGAAATCAGGAAATGGCAGCACATCAGTCTTCTCAAGTGAAGACTTTGGACCAATTCCAGATGCAGTCAGACTGGTTCAGAAATCTGTAACACATGTAGAGGTCAGTTATGGCTGAGTTATAAAGAAACTCAAAGCGTTATAGCAGTACAGTGCACATGGGCCAGATGCGATATACTCCAGAATCAGTGAGGAAATAAGGTTTTGGTTAATGATTTCTAGATTTTGCCCAAGGGCTGAGGGTTGATTATATCACAACGTTAGAATCAAAGAATAGCTTCCCATCAACCCAGGTTCTTCTTAAAAACAATAGGATCTGTGCTTTTGGCTTTGGATGGGATAAAATCAGCCAAGGAGATTCATGCTTGTGATTGCAATCCAGTGGCCCCTGCTAAAAAGGTATGGAGAATTAGGGCATGAGCATATACAAAGTCCTCTGGTAATAAGTCATGAATTCAAATCTCACCAAACCAAATGATAGAGTGTAAATCATTAAATCTGGTAATTGGAGGGACCATAGCAGGGAAAGAAAAGACCATGAAAGCTATATTTTTATTGTAAAAACTCAACTGGTTTACTCATGTCCTCCAGGGAAGAGAACCTGCTTTCCTTGCCCAGTCTGGCTTACATGTGACACCAGTCACACAATGTAGCTCACTTTTAATGACTTCTGAACTGGCCTAGAAAACTACTTTGATGTACAATAATTTTAAGAATGTATTGGTTTAAGAAAAGAGCTCGCCACATTTTGAGGGCTAGTAGGGATGGCCAATGAAAGTGGCCATGCTGGTGTTGCCTAGCGGATTAGATAGGGTGGACAGTGAGAGCCTTTTTCCTCGGATGGAGATGGCGAGCACGAGGGGACATAGCTTTAAATTGAGGGGAGATAGATATAGTACAGATGTCAGAGGTAGGTTCTTTACTCAGAGAGTAGTAAGGGCGTGGAATGCCCTGCCTGCAACAGTAGTGGACTCGCCAACACTAAGGGCATTGAAATGGTCATTGGATAGACATATGGACGATAAGGGAATAGTGTAGATGGGCTTTAGAGTGGTTTCACAGGTCGGCGCAACATCGAGGGCCGAAGGGCCTGTACTGCGCTGTAATGTTCTATCTTCTATGTTCTATGAGAAAGAAACAAATAAGTCAGGATAGTGTTTGATATGGAGGAATCTTGCCTGTAACTGTGGTCTCCTGACTTAATAATAATCTTTATTATTGTCACAAGTAGGATGAATGGAGTTAATGTGAAAATCCCCTTCACTGGTACCATGTCATCAGTATGTCACTGCCTCTGCTATTGAGTTTTGTACTTGCAACATAAGATTGCAATTGATGTTCAAGGTTTAAGGTTTAGGTGAAATACAGAGTTCTTTCCTTTGCTACAAAAATGTTTGTGTTTGCACTGTTCTGATTGACTGCCAGGTCTGTAATTTAGCACACACTTGGCCGTGTACACAGGTCTGTAACTTAGCACACACATGCCAGTACACACAGGTCTGTAACTTAGCACACACGTGTTAGTACACACAGGTCTGTAACTTAGCACACACGTGTCAGTACACACAGGTCTGTAATTTAGCACACACTTGGTAGTACACACAGGTCTGTAATTTAGCACACACTTGGTTGTACACACAGGTCTGTAATTTAGCACACACTTTCCAGTACACACAGGTCTGTAATTTAGCACACACTTTCCAGTACACACAGGTCTGTAATGTAGCACACACTTTCCAGTACACACAGGTCTGTAATTTAGCACACAGTTTCCAGTACACACAGGTCTGTAATTTAGCACACACTTTCCAGTACACACAGGTCTGTAATTTAGCACGCACTTTCCAGTACACACAGGTCTGTAATTTAGCACACAGTTTCCAGTACACACAGGTCTGTAATTTAGCGCGCACTTTCCAGCACACACAGGTCTGTAATTTAGCACACACTTGCCAGTACACACAGGTCTGTAACTTAGCACACACTTGGTAGTACACACAGGTCTGTAATTTAGCACACAGTTTCCAGTACACACAGGTCTGTAATTTAGCACACACTTTCCAGTACACACAGGTCTGTAATTTAGCACACATTTGGTAGTACACACAGGTCTGTAATTTAGCGCACACTTGGTAGTACACACAGGTCTGTAATTTAGCGCACACTTGATAGTACACACAGGTCTGTATTTAGCACACACTTGGTAGTACACACAGGTCTGTAATTTAGCACACGCTTGATAGTACACACAGGTCTGTAATTTAGCGCACACTTTCCCGTGCACACAGGTCTGTAATTTAGCACATACTTGGTAGTACACACAGGTCTGTAATTTAGCACACACTTTCCAGTACACACAGGTCTGTAATTTAGCACACACTTTCCAGTACACACAGGTCTGTAACTTAGCACACACTTGGTAGTACACACAGGTCTGTAATTTAGCACACGCTTGGTAGTACACACAGGTCTGTAATTTAGCGCACACTTGCCAGTACACACAGGTCTGTAATTTAGCGCACACTTTCCAGTCCACACAGGTCTGTAATTTAGCACACACTTGGTAGTACACACAGGTCTGTAATTTAGCGCACACTTTCCAGTACACACAGGTCTGTAATTTAGCACACACTTTCCAGTACACACAGGTCTGTAATTTAGCACACAGTTGGCAGTACACACAGGTCTGTAATTTAGCGCGCACTTTCCAGTACACACAGGTCTGTAATTTAGCACACACTTGGTAGTACACACTGGTCTGTAATTTAGCACACACTTTCCAGTACACACAGGTCTGTAATTTAGCGCACACTTTCCAGTACACATGGTCTGTAATTTAGCATGATATGGAGATGCCGGCGTTGGACTGGGGTGAACACAGTACGAAGTCTTACAACACCAGGTTAAAGTCCAACAGGTTTGTTTCGATGTCACTAGCTAATTTAGCACACAGTTGGCAGTATACACAGTTCTGTAATTTAGCGCACACTTGGTAGTACACACAGGTCTGTAATTTAGCACACACTTTCCAGTACACACAGGTCTGTAATTTAGCGCACACTTGGTAGTACACACAGGTCTGTAATTTAGCGCACACTTTCCAGTACACACAGGTCTGTAATTTAGCACGCACTTTCCAGTACACACAGGTCTGTAATTTAGCACACACTTGGCAGTACACACAGGTCTGTAATTTAGCACACACTTTCCAGTACACACAGGTCTGTAATTTAGCACACACTTGGTAGTACACACAGGTCTGTAATTTAGCGCACACTTGGTAGTACACACAGGTCTGTAATTTAGCGCACACTTGGTAGTACACACTGGTCTGTAATTTAGCACACAGTTGGTAGTACACACAGGTCTGTAATTTAGCGCACACTTTCCAGTACACACAGGTCTGTAATTTAGCACACAGTTGGCAGTACACACGGGTCTGTAATTTAGCGCACACTTTCCAGTACACACAGGTCTGTAATTTAGCACACACTTTCCAGTACACACAGGTCTGTAATTTAGCACACACTTGGCAGTACACACAGGTCTGTAATTTAGCACACACTTTCCAGTACACACAGGTCTGTAATTTAGCGCACACTTGATAGTACACACAGGTCTGTAACTGAGCACACACTTTCCAGTACACTCAGATATGTAATTTAGTGCACACTTTGTAGTACACACAGGTCTGTAACTTAGCACACACTTGCCAGTACACACAGGTCTGTAATTTAGCGCACACTTGGTAGTACACACAGGTCTGTAATTTAGCCCACAGTTTCCAGTACACACAGGTCTGTAATTTAGCACACAGTTTCCAGTACACACAGGTCTGTAATTTAGCACACTCTTTCCAGTACACACAGGTCTGTAATTTAACACACAGTTTCCAGTACACACAGGCCTGTAATTTAGCACACACTTTCCAGTACACACAGGTCTGTAATTTAGCGCACACTTGGTAGTACACACAGGTCTGTAATTTAGCACACAGTTTCCAGTATACACAGGCCTGTAATTTAGCACACACTTTCCAGTACACACAGGCCTGTAATTTAGCACACACAGGTCTGTAATTTAGCACACACTTTCCAGTACACACTGGTCTGTAATTTAGCACACACTTTCCAGTACACACAGGTCTGTAATTTAGCACACAGTTTCCAGTACACACAGGTCTGTAATTTATCACACACTTTCCAGTACACACAGGTCTGTAATTTAGCACACACTTGGTTGTACACAAAGGTCTGTAATTTAGCACACACTTGGTAGTACACACTGGTCTGTAATTTAGCACACACTTTCCAGTACACACAGGTCTGTGATTTAGCACACACTTGGTAGTACACACTGGTCTGTAATTTAGCGCACACTTTCCAGTACACACAGGTCTGTAATTTAGCGCACACTTTCCAGTACACACAGGTCTGTAATTTAGCACACACTTTCCAGTACACACAGGTCTGTAATTTAGCGCACACTTTCCAGTACACACAGGTCTGTAATTTAGCACACACTTGGTAGTACACACTGGTCTGTAATTTAGCACACACTTTCCAGTACACACAGGTCTGTAATTTAGCGCACACTTGGTAGTACACACAGGTCTGTAATTTAGCACACAGTTTCCAGTATACACAGGCCTGTAATTTAGCACACACTTTCCAGTACACACAGGCCTGTAATTTAGCACACACAGGTCTGTAATTTAGCACACACTTTCCAGTACACACTGGTCTGTAATTTAGCACAAACTTTCCAGTACACACAGGTCTGTAATTTAGCACACAGTTTCCAGTACACACAGGTCTGTAATTTATCACACACTTTCCAGTACACACAGGTCTGTAATTTAGCACACACTTGGTTGTACACAAAGGTCTGTAATTTAGCACACACTTGGTAGTACACACTGGTCTGTAATTTAGCACACACTTTCCAGTACACACAGGTCTGTGATTTAGCACACACTTGGTAGTACACACTGGTCTGTAATTTAGCACACACTTTCCAGTACACACAGGCCTGTAATTTAGCACACACAGGTCTGTAATTTAGCACACACTTTCCAGTACACACTGGTCTGTAATTTAGCACACACTTTCCAGTACACACAGGTCTGTAATTTAGCACACAGTTTCCAGTACACACAGGTCTGTAATTTATCACACACTTTCCAGTACACACAGGTCTGTAATTTAGCACACACTTGGTTGTACACAAAGGTCTGTAATTTAGCACACACTTGGTAGTACACACTGGTCTGTAATTTAGCACACACTTTCCAGTACACACAGGTCTGTGATTTAGCACACACTTGGTAGTACACACTGGTCTGTAATTTAGCGCACACTTTCCAATACACACAGGTCTGTAATTTAGCGCACACTTTCCAGTACACACAGGTCTGTAATTTAGCACACACTTTCCAGTACACACAGGTCTGTAATTTAGCGCACACTTTCCAGTACACACAGGTCTGTAATTTAGCACACACTTGGTAGTACACACTGGTCTGTAATTTAGCACACACTTTCCAGTACACACAGGTCTGTAATTTAGCGCACACTTGGTAGTACACACAGGTCTGTAATTTAGCACACAGTTTCCAGTATACACAGGCCTGTAATTTAGCACACACTTTCCAGTACACACAGGCCTGTAATTTAGCACACACAGGTCTGTAATTTAGCACACACTTTCCAGTACACACTGGTCTGTAATTTAGCACACACTTTCCAGTACACACAGGTCTGTAATTTAGCACACAGTTTCCAGTACACACAGGTCTGTAATTTATCACACACTTTCCAGTACACACAGGTCTGTAATTTAGCACACACTTGGTTGTACACAAAGGTCTGTAATTTAGCACACACTTGGTAGTACACACTGGTCTGTAATTTAGCACACACTTTCCAGTACACACAGGTCTGTGATTTAGCACACACTTGGTAGTACACACTAGTCTGTAATTTAGCGCACACTTTCCAGTACACACAGGTCTGTAATTTAGCGCATACTTTCCAGTACACACAGGTCTGTAATTTAGCACACACTTTCCAGTACACACAGGTCTGTAATTTAGCGCACACTTTCCAGTACACACAGGTCTGTAATTTAGCACACACTTGGTAGTACACACTGGTCTGTAATTTAGCACACACTTTCCAGTACACACAGGTCTGTAATTTAGCACAGACTTGCCAGTACACACTGGTCTGTAATTTAGCACACACTTTCCAGTACACACAGGTCTGTAATTTAGCACACAGTTTCCAGTACACACGGGTCTGTAATTTAGCACACACTTTCCAGTACACACAGGTCTGTAATTTAGCACACACTTTCCAGTACACACAGGTCTGTAATTTAGCACACACATTCCAGTACACACAGGTCTGTAATTTAGCACACACTTTCCAGTACACACAGGTCTGTAATTTAGCACACACTTTCCAGTACACACAGGTCTGTAACTTAGCACACACTTGGTAGTACACACAGGTCTGTAAATTAGCACACACTTGGTTGTACACACAGGTCTGTAATTTAGCACACACATGGTAGTACACACAGGTCTGTAATTTAGCACACACTTGGTTGTACACACAGGTCTGTAACTTAGCACACACTTGGTAGTACACACAGTTCTGTAATTTAGCACACACTTGGTTGTACACACTGGTCTGTAATTTAGCACACACTTTCCAGTACACACAGGTCTGTGATTTAGCACACACTTGGTAGTACACACTGGTCTGTAATTTAGCGCACACTTTCCAGTACACACAGGTCTGTAATTTAGCGCACACTTTCCAGTACACACAGGTCTGTAATTTAGCACACACTTTCCAGTACACACAGGTCTGTAATTTAGCGCACACTTTCCAGTACACACAGGTCTGTAATTTAGCACACACTTGGTAGTACACACTGGTCTGTAATTTAGCACACACTTTCCAGTACACACAGGTCTGTAATTTAGCGCACACTTGGTAGTACACACAGGTCTGTAATTTAGCACACAGTTTCCAGTATACACAGGCCTGTAATTTAGCACACACTTTCCAGTACACACAGGCCTGTAATTTAGCACACACAGGTCTGTAATTTAGCACACACTTTCCAGTACACACTGGTCTGTAATTTAGCACACACTTTCCAGTACACACAGGTCTGTAATTTAGCACACAGTTTCCAGTACACACAGGTCTGTAATTTATCACACACTTTCCAGTACACACAGGTCTGTAATTTAGCACACACTTGGTTGTACACAAAGGTCTGTAATTTAGCACACACTTGGTAGTACACACTGGTCTGTAATTTAGCACACACTTTCCAGTACACACAGGTCTGTGATTTAGCACACACTTGGTAGTACACACTGGTCTGTAATTTAGCACACACTTTCCAGTACACACAGGCCTGTAATTTAGCACACACAGGTCTGTAATTTAGCACACACTTTCCAGTACACACTGGTCTGTAATTTAGCACACACTTTCCAGTACACACAGGTCTGTAATTTAGCACACAGTTTCCAGTACACACAGGTCTGTAATTTATCACACACTTTCCAGTACACACAGGTCTGTAATTTAGCACACACTTGGTTGTACACAAAGGTCTGTAATTTAGCACACACTTGGTAGTACACACTGGTCTGTAATTTAGCACACACTTTCCAGTACACACAGGTCTGTGATTTAGCACACACTTGGTAGTACACACTGGTCTGTAATTTAGCGCACACTTTCCAGTACACACAGGTCTGTAATTTAGCGCACACTTTCCAGTACACACAGGTCTGTAATTTAGCACACACTTTCCAGTACACACAGGTCTGTAATTTAGCGCACACTTTCCAGTACACACAGGTCTGTAATTTAGCACACACTTGGTAGTACACACTGGTCTGTAATTTAGCACACACTTTCCAGTACACACAGGTCTGTAATTTAGCGCACACTTGGTAGTACACACAGGTCTGTAATTTAGCACACAGTTTCCAGTATACACAGGCCTGTAATTTAGCACACACTTTCCAGTACACACAGGCCTGTAATTTAGCACACACAGGCCTGTAATTTAGCACACACAGGTCTGTAATTTAGCACACACTTTCCAGTACACACTGGTCTGTAATTTAGCACACACTTTCCAGTACACACAGGTCTGTAATTTAGCACACAGTTTCCAGTACACACAGGTCTGTAATTTATCACACACTTTCCAGTACACACAGGTCTGTAATTTAGCACACACTTGGTTGTACACAAAGGTCTGTAATTTAGCACACACTTGGTAGTACACACTGGTCTGTAATTTAGCACACACTTTCCAGTACACACAGGTCTGTGATTTAGCACACACTTGGTAGTACACACTAGTCTGTAATTTAGCGCACACTTTCCAGTACACACAGGTCTGTAATTTAGCGCATACTTTCCAGTACACACAGGTCTGTAATTTAGCACACACTTTCCAGTACACACAGGTCTGTAATTTAGCGCACACTTTCCAGTACACACAGGTCTGTAATTTAGCACACACTTGGTAGTACACACTGGTCTGTAATTTAGCACACACTTTCCAGTACACACAGGTCTGTAATTTAGCACAGACTTGCCAGTACACACTGGTCTGTAATTTAGCACACACTTTCCAGTACACACAGGTCTGTAATTTAGCACACAGTTTCCAGTACACACGGGTCTGTAATTTAGCACACACTTTCCAGTACACACAGGTCTGTAATTTAGCACACACTTTCCAGTACACACAGGTCTGTAATTTAGCACACACATTCCAGTACACACAGGTCTGTAATTTAGCACACACTTTCCAGTACACACAGGTCTGTAATTTAGCACACACTTTCCAGTACACACAGGTCTGTAACTTAGCACACACTTGGTAGTACACACAGGTCTGTAAATTAGCACACACTTGGTTGTACACACAGGTCTGTAATTTAGCACACACATGGTAGTACACACAGGTCTGTAATTTAGCACACACTTGGTTGTACACACAGGTCTGTAACTTAGCACACACTTGGTAGTACACACAGTTCTGTAATTTAGCACACACTTGGTTGTACACAAAGGTCTGTAACTTAGCACACACTTGGTAGTACACACAAGTCTGTAACTTAGCACACACTTGGTTGTACACACAGGTCTGTAATTTAGCACACACTTGGTTGTACACACAGGTCTGTAACTTAGCACACACTTGGTAGTACACACAGGTCTGTAATTTAGCACACACTTTCCAGTACACATAGGTCTGTAATTTAGCGCGCACTTGGTAGTACACACAGGTCTGTAACTTAGCACACACTTGGTAGTACACACAGGTCTGTAATTTAGCACACACTTTCCAGTACACACAGGTCTGTAATTTAGCACACACTTTCCAGTACACACAGGTCTGTAATTTAGCACACACTTTCCAGTACACACAGGTCTGTAATTTAGCACACACTTTCCAGTACACACAGGTCTGTAATTTAGCACACACTTTCCAGTACACACAGGTCTGTAATTTAGCACACACTTTCCAGTACACACAGGTCTGTAATTTAGCACACACTTTCCAGTACACACAGGCCTGTAATTTAGCGCACAGTTTCCAGCACACACAGGTCTGTAATTTAGCACACACTTTCCAGTACACACAGGTCTGTAACTTAGCACACACTTGGTAGTACACACAGGTCTGTAATTTAGCACACATTTGGTAGTACACACTGGTCTGTAATTTAGCACACACTTGCCAGTACACACAGGTCTGTAATTTAGCGCACACTTGGTTGTACACACAGGTCTGTAATTTAGCACACACTTTCCAGTACACACAGGTCTGTAATTTAGCACACAGTTTCCAGTACACACAGGTCTGTAATTTAGCACACACTTGGTAGTACACACAGGTCTGTAATTTAGCACACAGTTTCCAGTACACACAGGTCTGTAATTTAGCACACACTTTCCAGTAAACACAGGTCGGTAACTTAGCACACACTTGCCAGTACACACAGGTCTGTAACTTAGCACACACTTTCCAGTACACACAGGTCTGTAATTTAGCACACACTTTCCAGTACACACAGGTCTGTAACTTAGCACACACTTTCCAGTACACACAGGCCTGTAATTTAGCACACAGTTTCCAGCACACACAGGTCTGTAATTTAGCACACACTTTCCAGTACACACAGGTCTGTAATTTAGCACACACTTGGTAGTACACACAGGTCTGTAATTTAGCACACAGTTTCCAGCACACACAGGTCTGTAATTTAGCACACAGTTTCCAGTACACACAGGTCTGTAACTTAGCACACACTTGGTAGTACACACAGGTCTGTAATTTAGCACACACTTGGTTGTACACACAGGTCTCTAATTTAGCACACACTTGGTTGTACACACAGGTCTGTAATTTAGCACACACTTTCCAGTACACACAGGTCTGTAACTTAGCACACACTTGCCAGTACACACAGGTCTGTAATTTAGCACACACTTGGTTGTACACACAGGTCTGTAATTTAGCACACACTTGCCAGTACACACAGGTCTGTAATTTAGCACACAGTTCCCAGTACACACAGGTCTGTAATTTAGCACACACTTTCCAGTACACACAGGTCTGTAATTTAGCACACACTTGGTTGTACACACAGGTCTGTAACTTAGCACACACTTTCCAGTACACACAGGTCTGTAATTTAGCACACACTTGGTTGTACACACAGGTGTGTAATTTAGCACACACTTGGTAGTACACACAGGTGTGTAATTTAGCACACACTTGGTAGTACACACAGGTGTGTAATTTAGCGCACACTTGCCAGGATACCCAATGAATCATAATTTCTTTCTAATGAAATGAACAGAAATTGAGTTGGAATTGTCATGCTTGAATCGGCGCGGTGTTTGGATCCGATGTGTTTACCTGTACTCGACTGTATTTGACAACTGGGCAATAACGAAAGTACTGGAGTTTATGTTGGACTTGAACACCCAGGCGCTTGCTCAGCAAAGGTTCAGATTTAAGTGCATGTGATGGCGCAGGTGAGCTTTAATTGAGAAACACACCTTTGATGTGTGTGTTACTGTTGGGTTTTGGGTTGTGTTACAGATTGAAGTTAGCTCTGTGATCGGGACTGAATTCATTTTTGTTTTTTATATAAAGCAGATTTCATGGCCAAATTTTCCATTACGATTATTCGGAACATCAAAGTCACTTTTAGCACCACCTTTGTCTTCTTACGTGCTGTTGTATTAGTCTTGCTCACTTTCAATCTGTGAAAGCGACTGATCTAAGAGGAGTTTTTCTCAGTTGCTTGAAGTATTTTGTCAGTCGACAATGAAAATCTGCTGTGCTCCGACCGGTGGCTGTGTGATGGCAGGATGTGGACAACATAATAGAGGGTTGCCTTTGTCAGAGACGAGGAGATTCTGTATACTATCTGTGCCAAGCCTGTGCTTTGAACGTGCAGGGAAAATATTTATCGAAACCATTTCCACTTTTGAGGGACATGCTGGTGATGTACATCCTGCATAAGCATGTAGATTGGAGAAATCTATAACACAAATAACCCTGACCTTGTAGATAGAAACGAGGGTGGGGACAGTGGTACGAGATGGGACATTGAGCTAGACATTATCCATTAAAGTTTGGAACCTGAATTCAGATCCAGTGCTAACACGAGATAGAATCTTTGCAGTCTGCTCTGTTCAAGGTTCCTACATGAAATGGAACAGCATCAGTTCAGTCCTGCTACCATGGGCCAAAAGGCCAAACTACAATCTGATTCATCATAGAATGTCTTGTCTGGGTAATGACAAAGATCGCAGAATCTACAGAAACAGATCATTCAGCATATCATGACCTTCCCTTTAGCAGGTTTCTCCCCTAATCTCATTCTCCTGCTTGTTCTTCATACCTTTTGCCAGCAGGTATCTATGTTGCTTCTGAAAGAAATTGTGAAATTTACTTCAAAAATGGTTTCTGGCGGATAACTCCATGTTCTACCCAACCTCGGTGTCGACACATATTTTACAATCTCCCCTTTAATTCTTCTGATGATGATATTAAATTTGTGCCCTCTCATTGACATCTCCCTGACCAATAGAAACAATCTATCATCACTTACATTGTTAACACAAGATTACAAGGTCAGGAGCAGTAGGAGACCACATGGCTTATCAGACCTGTACTACCGTTCAAAACTATCATGGTGGTTGTTGGGCTTCAACTCCATTTTCCCGCCCACTCCCCATATCCCTTAATTCCCCGAGAGACCAACAGTCTGTCTATCCCATTGGTCCTTAAATATGATCAACAACGGAGCAATAACGACTGTCTGGGGTAGATAATCCCAAAGATTCACAATCCAGCCCCCCCGCCAGACGCAACCACCTACCTTCCACAAGGTCAGACTTCTCCCATCGGATCCCGGGACCATCCAGCTGCAGCCGCTGACCGAGGAAAGGAGGGAAACGCGGCGGTCTGCAGGTGAGACTGAAGCAACGTGGTCTCGAGACCCCTCCCCAGCATACTCCTGGCAAACGTCCAAGCGATCGAAAACAAGCTGGATGAATTTAACGCCAGACTTACCTCTCAGAGGGAAGTAAGAGACTGCTGTGTGCTCTGTTTCACAGAGACATGGCTCACCCCCGCCTCACCGGACTGTGCCATACAACCTGAAAGCTTCTCAATTCACCGGGCGGACCGCACCATGTCATCAGGCAAAGTGGAGGGTGGAGGGGTTTGCCTCCTCATCAACTCCTCCTGGTGCTTTAATGTGACGACCCTGGCAACCTACTGCTCCCCAGACCTGGAATACTTGACCATGAAGTGCTGCCCATATTATCTTCCACGTGAGTTAACTTCAGCCATTATCACAGCGGTCCACATACCACCCCAGGCAGAAGTGCAGAAGGCGCTGGACGAACTGTACACAGTTATAAACAACTACGAAACAGAACACCCGGAGGCCTTGTTCATCGTGGCCGGAGACTTCAACAAGGCCAACCTCAAGAATGTACTGCCAAAATTCCACCAGCACATCTCCTGTCCCACCAGGGGCGACAACACTCTTGACCACTGCTACTCAAAAATCAAGGGCCCCTACCGTTCCATCCCGCGACCACGCTTTGGGAAATCAGACCATAAGACGGTGCTCCTTCTCCCAGCATACAAGCAGAAACTCAAGCGAGAGAATCCAGCTAAGGAGGTCGTGCAGTGCTGGTCCGAGGAAACAGAAGAGTTCCTACGTGACTGCTTGGAGACAGTGGACTGGTCCATATTTAAGAACTCAGCGACCAACTTAAATGAGTATGCCACCACCGTTACAGACTTCATCAGCAAATGTGTGGACGACTGCGTGACAAAGAAAGCAGTACGTACGTTCCCCAACCGGAAACCATGGCTCAATCACGAGATTGACTCCCTACTGAAGGACAGGTCTGAGGCGTTCAAGTCAGGCGATACAACAAATCCAGGTGTGACCTCCGCAAAGCCATCCGAGATGCCAAGAGAGAATATCAAACCAAGCTAGAGTCACAGACAGACTCTCGGCGGTTGTGGCAAGGCCTAAACAACACAATGGGCTACAAAACTAAGCCGAGCAGTATCTCCAGCAGCAGCGCACCCCTCCCCGATGAACTCAATGCATTCTGTGCTCAGTTCGAGCAGATAACCAACAATCCACTGTCACGTGCCCCAGCAGCCCATAACTCACTCATACCCACCACCGCAGCTTCCAAAGTCAGATCGGCTTTCCTGAAAGTGAACCTTCGGAAGGCGGCAGGTCCAGACGGGATCCCTAGTCGTGCACTCAGAGCCTGCGTGGACCAGCTGGCAGAGGTGTTCGTGGACATCTTTAACCTGTCCCTACTACACTCCGAGGTCCTCACCTGCTTCATGAAGACCACCATCATACTGGTTCCAAAGAAGAACCAGGCAACGTGCCTCAATGACTACCGTCTGGTGGCCCTGACTTCAGTCGTAATGAAGTGCTTCGAGAGGTTGATCATGAAGCGCATCACCTCCATACTCCCAGAACGCCTTGATCCACTGCAATTCGCATACCGCTGCAACCGGTCCACATCAGACACCATTTCCCTGGCCCTACACTCATCCCTAGAGCATCTCGACAACAAGGACACCTGCATCAGACTCCTATTTATTGACTACAGCTCTGCCTTCAACACCATAATCCCAGCCAAGCTCATATCAAAGCTCCAAAACCTAGGACTTGGCACCTCACTCTGCAACTATTTTAATAAATCAAATCAAACTGGATCCTTGGTTTTCTGACCCACAGACCACAATCAGTAAGAATAAACAACAGCACCTCCTCCACAAGAATCCTCAATACCGGGGTCCCGCAAGGCCGCGTACTTAGCCCCCTACTCTACTCCCTGTACACACACGACTACGTGGCAAAATTTGGTTCCAACTCCCATCTACAAGTTTGCTGAATACACGACCATAGTGGGCCGGATCTCGAATAACGATGAGTCCGAATACAGGAGGGAGTGCAGCGGAGTGCTGGAGTGGTGCAGCAACAACAATCTCTCCCTCAATGCCAGCAAAACTAAAGAGCTGATAATTGACTTCAGGAAGCAAAGTACTGTACACACCCCTGTCAGCATCAACGGGGCCGAGGTGGAGATGGTTAGCAGTTTCAAATTCCTAGGGGTGCACATCTCCAAAAATCTGTCCTGGTCCACCCACGTCGACGCTACCACCAAGAAAGCACAACAGCGCCTATACTTCCTCAGGAAACTAAGGAAATTCAGAATTGATTGGCCTTTGCCTCCCTGATCCCGGGGATGGGGGGAGTGGGAGCCGGCGAAGACAGAGGTGAGAGTGAGCGGCCTGGCAGAATTCCTGCAGATAGAGAAGATCAAGTTCGCCTGCGAGAGTCGGTAGAAAGGTTCACTTGGAGGTAGAAACTGTTCTTCGATTTCTTCAAGGAGGATTGAAGGGTCGGGGGGAGGGGGTTAAAAAGCGCAAGGCAGGACATGGTTGGGGGCTGGAGGGTTGGGGTTGTCGGTTGGGTAGATGTGATGGTCTTGAATAAAAGTATTTAAAGAAAAAGAAAGGGAACTCTTCAATGCTACACCATGGGTGGATTGGCCGTGATAAATTGCCCTTAGTGTCCAAAAATTGTCCTTGGTGTTGGGTGAGGTTACTGGGTTATGGGGCTAGGGTGGAGGTGTTGACCTTGGGTAGGGTGCTCTTTCCAAGAGCCGTTGCAGACTCGATGGGCCGAATGGCCTCCTGCACTGTAAATTCTATGATAATCTAGGATAATCAATACTGTTGTGATTTGAGGAAGAGAGGGTCCGTTGCAATGTGCCTTGTTGATGATAATTGTTCATGTGAAACCTGGAGGAGCCAGCTGTTGTTGGATAGGCTTCCTGATGTGAATAAAGAATGGCATGTTGTGGAACTGTATCAATGCAATGCCACATTTGTGTGACAGGCGATGCTGGTGTTTGTGTTTTGTATTGACACTTTTTTATTGGAAGTATCATTCGCCTTCTAAATCAAGTTTAATTAATGTTGGTTCTGATTTGTGTTTCAGTAAAAGATTGAAAAAGTGTTGGTAATTTCTGCTTTGGGTGTCATTTGATAAATATTATTTTTGTTTATTACTCTCCACAATGGGCAAACACTGGGGACAGTGTAGAGGGAGCATCACTATCTTATCTGTATTGTGCCTGACTGGTTAAAAAGGAATATGGTTCTTTCAGCCCCTGGAACTGATATTGCTCATCTTAAAGAATGCAAACATTCACCTGCAAAGAAACCAGTGAACTATGTTTGTCTGAAATTGGTGTTGCTGGTTGTTGCTCGGGATCCAGCCTGCCCACTACCTGCTAACCATCTGTTTTGGGAACTGGTGTAATTATGTACTTTTTTGCAAGGGGCGGCATGATAGCACAGTGGTTAGCACTGTTGCTTCACAGAGCCAGGGACCCGGGTTCGATTCCCGGCTTGGGTCACTGTCTGTGCTGAGTTTGCACGGTCTCCATCAAGGAGCTGTGGTTTCATAGAATCATAGAATTTACAGTGCAGAAGGAGGCCATTTGGCCCATCGAGTCTGCACCGGCCCTTGGAAAGAGCACCCTACACAAGCCCACACCTCCACCCTATCCCCGTAACCCAGTAACCCCACCTAACCTTTTTGGACACTTAGGGCAATTTAGCATGGCCAATCCACCTAACCTGCACATCTTTAGACTGTGGGAGGAAACCAGAGCGCCCGGAGGAAACCCACGCAGACACGGGGAGAATCTACAAACTCCACACAGACAGTGACCCAAGCCGGGAATCGAACCTGGGACCCTGGAGCTGTGAAACAATTGTGCTAACCACTGTGCTACCGTTTCCTCCCACAAGTCCCGAAAGACGTGCTGTTAGGTGAATTGGCCATTCTGAATTCTCCCTCTGTGACCCGAACAGGCGCCGGAGTGTGGCAACTAGGGGCTTTTCACAGTAACTTCATTGCAGTGATAATGTAAGCCTACTTGTGACACTAATAAAAGATTATTATTATTATACGTGGCTCTGTCAGCTTAATTTCCAATTCCCATCTTTACTGAGGCCAATTCCTGTTAAACAATCAGCTACTTTATTGCTAGCAGCCTCTTGTCAATTTATTGTAGAATAACTGTGGTATTATAGCTGAGTGGTAGCTCTGTTGTCTCTGAATCAGTAGATCTCGACTTCAATTTTGACTCCAGCGGTCGACATGCATAATCTAGGTTGGTATTGCAGTGCAGTATGGGGGAGCACTGCACTGTCTGAGGTGCTGCTTTTAGATGAGAGGTCAATACTGAGGACCTATTTTCCTTCGGGTAGATGTAAAATATCCCAGAGCGGCATTTAAAGGAAAGGCAGGGAGTTCTTAATGTCCTGCCCACCTCAGCCAAATTCACGAACACAGATTGTCTCATTACAATTTGTGAAACACTGCTCTGTCCAAGTTAGCTGTCCCGTTCCATTGCTTAATTAGCTGTATTGAGCTTTAGGACGTCCTGTGTTTGTGAAAGGTTCTGTATAAATGCAAATTTTCCTTTTTGTATTGCAGAATGGAGACCTTCCCGTCAGTGGCTGCAAATGTTCTGAAGGAATTCCGAGTACTGCTTCAGCACAGCCCATCCCCCATTGGTAATACCCGCATGCTGCAGCTCATGGCTATAAACATGTTTGCAGTGCATCATTCCCAGCTGAAAGGTGAGTTGTACTTCTGATTTGTAATTTTATTTCTTGGATGACTCCACATTGGTACAACATGAGAGGCAAATGCTACACTGGAAATGAACTGAGAAAATAATATTGAATGCCATCATGGTGACAGTCTTTCTCCCTTTGTAGTCCGTCATGGTTTCCGGACAGGTACGTCGCAATGCCCTCAACAACTGCCTCCATTACAATATTGAAGAACTCATTCATGTTTCTCAGACTCGATTTGCCTTTGACTAATTTGTGCTGGCTGTCATCCATCACCATGCTTTTCCAATTGACAAGTAATTTTGTCCCAAACTACAGTGTCTTAAGAGTTTCCCTTCTACCAACATTAGGCTGATTGGCCTATAGCTGCCAGAGTAATCCATTTCCCCTTTTTAAAACAGGAGTAACATTTGCAATCCCTCCGCTCTCCCTGGCCTTTCTCCTAACCCAATGATTATGGCCAGAGCAGTTGCAATTTCCATCCCTACTTTGCTCAATAACTTGGATGTACCCTACATGGACCAGATAACTTTTCAACTTTGAGGACTGCCGGCATGTGAAGTTTTTCCTCTTTCTCTTTTGCTATACTATGCAATGTCTCTACTGCCTCCTCCTTTGCTGTGACGTTAGAATTCATAGAATTTACAGTGCAGAAGGAGGCCATTCGGCCCATCGAGTCTGCACCGGCCCTTTGGAACGAGCACCCTACCTAAGCCCATACCTCCACCTTATCCCCACACCTCCACCCTATCCCTGTAACCCACCTAACCTTTTTTTTTGGACACTAAGGGCAATTTATCATGGCCAATCCACCTAACCTGCACATCTTTGGACTGTGGGAGGAAACCCACGCAGACACGGGGAGGACATGCAAACTCTGCACAGACAGTGACCCAGGCCAGGAATTGAACATGAGACCCTGGAGCTGTCAAACAACTGTGATAACCACTGTGCTACCATGCTGCCCCAAAGGAACCCAAAGGTTGTCATAGAAACATAGGAATAGGAGTAGGCCATTCAGCCCATCGAGTTGATAATCCAACCAGAGGTTACTGGAACTGGTATTGGGGAATGAGCCTGGCCAGGTGACCAAAGTTTTAGTAGGAGAATATTTTGGGAATAGTGATCATAATTTAGTAAGTTTTCGGGGCAGCACGGTAGCACAAGTGGCTAGCACTGTGGCTTCAAAGCACCAGGGTCCCCGCTGGGTCATTGTCTGTGCGGAGTCTGCACGTTCTCCCCGTGTCTGTGTGGGTTTCCTCCGGATGCTCCGGTTTGCTCCCACAGTCCAAAGATGTGCAGGTTAGGTGGATTGGCCATGCTAAATTGCCCTGAGTGTCCAAAAAGGTTAGGAGGGGTTATTGGGTTACGGGGATAGGGTGAAAGTGAGGGCTTAAGTGGGTTGGTGCAGACTTGATGGGCCGAATGGCCTCCTTCTGCACTGTATATTCTATGAATACTCATGGGTAAGGACCAGAGTGGTCCTCGAGTGAAGGTGCTAAATTGGGGGAAAGCCAAGTACAACAGAATTCGGCAAGACCTGGAGAATGTGGATTGGGAGCGGCTGTTTGAGGGTAAATCCACATTTGACATGTGGGAGTCTTTTAAAGGCCAGTTGGTAAGAGTGCAGGACAGGCATGTCCCTGCGAAAATGAAGGACAGAAATGGCAGGGTTAGGGAACCATGGATGACAGAGGAAATTGTGAAACTAGTCGTGTCTGCGTGGGTTTCCTCCGGGTGCTCCGGTTTCCTCCCACAAGTCCCGAAAGATGTGCTGTTAGGTAATTTGGACATTCTGAATTCTCCCTCTGTGTACCCGAACAGGCGCCGGAATGTGGCGACTCGGGGATTTTCTTTTTTAAAATAAATTTAGAGTACCCAATTCATTTTTTCCAATTAAGGGGCAATTTAGCGTGGCCAATCCACCTACCCTGCACATCTTTGGGTTGTGGGGGCGAAACCCACGTGTCCACGGGGAGAATATGCAAACTGACTGGGGGATTTTCACAGTAACTTCATTGCAATGTTAATGTAAACCTACTTGTGATAATAAAGATTATTATTATTATAAAGCTATAAAGAAGTGGTTGTGAATAATGCTATATAAAAGCAAATATTTATTTTATTTATATTAATAAATAACTAAGTTCCTTCATGGTAGACTAATCTTTTCTCGTAACTTCCTCAGTCACTATTGCTTCCTTTTTCTCTTCTCCTCTGGACTTTCTATATTCTACGCGATTCTCTAATGAATTATGTGCTTACTGTCATCAGAAGCCTCCTTTTCCTATTTAATTTTAATCTTATCTTTAGACATCGGAGGGCTCTAGTTTTTTGATACGTTTCCTTTCTCCTCATGTCTTATCTGTGCCAGAATCATCTCCTCTTTCAACGTACCCCATTGGAAGAAAAGTTTGCGAGGTTGTTCAACAGCTTTACCCAGACCATGTCTTGAACTGTAAAGCTGGAGAGAGTTATACACAACTGACCATCCGTTGGGACAGGGAATGTTGGGTGCTGGGAATATATATAAAGTGCATCAATTGCTGCACTGTTTAAATTCTTTACCTCACTGCTTTGACTCCTTTTAAGTGGCTAAAGTGGAACTTAACTTTATGGTTTGCAATTGCCCGTTTGACCCGGAGCTGAGTTTGTGACCCCATAGACTTTAAGTCTGGAAGACTGTTTACTGCTACCGTTGTAACATTGTCTCCTACTACAGCCTACCTGTTGCTGAAATACATCCCCACACGTTTATCACCGCTGGACCTAATTCCTGCAACATCCTGCTGGCCAGCTTCCTGTCCTTCATCTTAGCAAAACTCTGTTGCCTGTGCCTTGTCCTGCATGAAGTCTTGCTCACCCATCAGTCATATCTTTGCTAATCTGCATTAGCTCTTGATTCCTCAACATTTCAAATTAAATTCTCATCCTATAAATCAACCCTAGGCCTTGCCCCATCCCGCCTCTGTAACCTTCTCCAACCCAGAAACAGTTTAAGAAGAATAAGAAGCTGGGTAAAGCTGAAGGGGTAAATCAAGGGTGGCACCGGTGGAAGAGTTAGAGATAACGGTGGTTCAGGAGATCAGGATATAAAATTGGTTTGGGTGGGGATGAGGAATAGTCGGGGAAAGAGTCACTGGTGGGAGTGGTCTACAGGCCCCCCTAACAGTAACCACAATGTCGGACAAAGTATACAAGAAGAAATATTGGGTGCTTGTGATAAAGGGATGGTGGTAATCATGGGTTATTTTAATCTATGTAAACTAGAAAAATCAGATTGGATGAAGCGTTAATAGAATGCTTTTGAAATAGTTTCTTACAGCAGCATATTCTGAAGGCAGGCTATATTAGACTCCCAGAAGGTGAAATGAAATGAAATGAAAATCGCTTATTGTCACAAGTAGGCTTCAAATGAAGTTACTGTGAAAATCCCCTAGTCACCACATTCCTGCGCCTGTTCGGGGAGGCTGGTACGGGAATTGAACCGTGCTGCTGGCCTGCCTTGGTCTGCTTTCAAAGCCAACGATTAGCCATGTGCTAAACAGCCCCTAGGTATGTTGCCTCCCGGGTGCCAGGGCCAAGGATGTCTCGGAACGTGTCTTCAGGATCCTTAAGGGGGAGGGGTAGCAGCCAGAAGTCGTGGTGCACATTGGTACCAACGACGTAGGTAGGAAAAGGGGTGTGGAGGTAATAAACGAGTTTAGGGAGTTAGGCTGGAAGTTAAAAGCCAGGACAGACAGAGTTGTCATCTCTGGTTTGTTGCCGGTGCCACGTGATAGCGAGGCTAGGAATAGGGAGAGAGTGCAGCTGAACACGTGGCTGCAGGAATGGTGTAGGAGGGAGGGCTTCAGGTATTTGGATAATTGGAGCGCATTCTGGGGAAGGTGGGACCTGTACAAGCAGGACGGGTTGCATCTGAACCAGAGGGGCAACAATATCCTGGGAGGGAGGTTTTCTAGTACTCTTCGGGAGGGTTTAAACTAATTTGGCAGGGGAATGGGAACCGGATTTGTAGTCCAGCAACTAAGGTAGCCGATATTCAGGACGCCAAAGCGTGTAATGAGGCAGTGGGGAAGGTAACACTGACAAAGGAGAGTACTTGCAGGCACGGAGATGGGTTGAAGAGTGTATACTTCAACTCAAGAAGCATCAGGAATAAGGTGGGTGAACTTAAGGCATGGATCGGTACTTGGGACTACGATGTGGTGGCCATCACGGAAACTTGGATAGAAGAGGGGCAGAAATGGTTGTTGAAGGTTCCTGGTTATAGATATTTCAATAAGATTAGGGAGGGTGGTAAAAGAGGTGGGGGGTGGCATTGTTAATTAGAGATAGTATAACAGCTGCAGAAAGGCAGTTCGAGGAGGATCTGCCTAATGAGGTAGTATGGGTTGAAGTCAGAAATAGGAAAGGAGCAGTCACCTTGTTGGGAGTTTTCTGTAGGCCCCCCAATAGCAGCAGAGATGTGGAGGAACAGATTGGGAAACAGATTTTGGAAAGGTGCAGAAGTCACAGGGTAGTAGTCATGGGTGACTTCAACTTCCCAAACATTGAATGGAAACTCTTTCGATCAAATAGTTTGTATGGGGTGGTGTTTGTGCAGTGTGTACAGGAAGATTTTCTAACACAGTATGTAGATTGTCCGACCAGAGGGGAGGTCATATTGGATTTGGTACTTGGTAATGAACCAGGGCAAGTGATAGATGTGTTAGTGGGGAGCATTTTGGAGATAGTGACCACAATTCTGTGACTTTCACTTTAGTAATGGAGAGGGATAGGTGCGTGCAACAGGGCAAGGTTTACAATTGGGGGAAGGGTAAATACAATGCTGTCAGACAATAATTGAAGTGCATAAGTTGGGAACATAGGCTGTCAGGGAAGGACACAAGTGAAATGTGGAACTTGTTCAAGGAACAGATACTACGTATCCTTGATATGTATGTCCCTGTCAGGCAGGGAAGAGTTGGTCGAGTGAGGGAACCATGATTGACAAGAGAGGTTGAATGTCTTGTTAAGAGGAAGAAGGAGACTTATGTAAGGCTGAGGAAACAAGGTTCAGACAGGGCGCTGGAGGCATACAAGATAGCCAGGAGAGAGCTGAAGAAAGGGATTAGGAGAGTTAAGAGAGGGCATGAAAAATCTTTAGAGGGTAGGATCAAGGAAAACCCCAAGGCCTTTTACACATATGTGAGAAATATGAGAATGACTGGAGCGAGGGTAGATCCGATCAAGGACAGTGGCGGGAGATTGTGTATTGAGTCTGAAGAGATAGGAGAGCTCTTGAACGAGTACATTTATTCCGTATTTATGAATGAGAGGGGCCATATTGTTGGAGAGGACAGTGTGAAACAGACTGGTACGCTCGAGTAGATACTTGTTAGGAAGGAAGATGTGTTGGGCATTTGAAAAACTTGAGGATAGACAAGTCCCCCGGGCCTGACGGGATATATCCAAGGATTCTATGGGAAGCAAGAGATGAAATTGCAGAGCCTTTGGCAATGATCTTTTTGTCCTCACTGTCAACATGGGTGGTCCCAGGGGATTGGAGAATGGCGAATGTCGTGCCCATGTTCAAAAAAGGGAATAGGGATAACCCTGGGAATTACAGGCCAGTTAGTCTTACTTCGGTGGTAGGCAAAGTAATGGAAAGGGTACTGAGGGATAGGATTTCTGAGCATCTGGAAAGACACTGCTTGATTAGGGATAGTCAGCACGGATTTGTGAGGGGTAGGTCTTGCCTCACAAGTCTTATTGAATTCTTTGAGGAGGAGACCAAGCATGTGGATGAAGGTAAAGCAGCGGATGTAGTGTACATGGATTTTAGTAAGGCATTTGATAAGGTTCCCCATGGTAGGCTTATGCAGAAAGTAAGGTGGCATGGGATAGTGGGAAATTTGGCCAGTTGGATAACAAACTGGCTAACCGATAGAAGTCAGAGAGTGGTGGTGGATGGCAAATATTCAGCCTGGATCCCAGTTACCAGTGGCGTACCGCAGGGATCAGTTCTGGGTCCTCTGCTGTTTTTTGATTTTCATTAATGACTTGGATGAGGGAGTTGAAGGATGGGTCAGTAAATTTGCAGACGATACGAAGATTGGTGGAGTTGTGGATAGTGAGGAGGGCTGTTGTCGGCTGCAAAGAGACATAGATAGGATGCAGAGCTGGGCTGAGAAGTGGCAGATGGAGTTTAACCCTGAAAAGTGTGAGGTTGTCCATTTTGGAAGGACAAATATGAATGCAGAATACAGGGTTAACGTTAGGGTTCTTGCAATGTGGAGGAGCAGAGAGATCTTGGGGTCTATGTTCATAGATCTTTGAAAGTTGCCACTCAAGTGGATAGAGCTGTGAAGAAGGCCTATGGTGTGCTAGCATTCATTAGCAGAGGGATTGAATTTAAGAGCCAAGAGGTGATGATGCAGCTGTAAAAACTTTGGTAAGGCCACATTTGGAGTACTGTGTACAGTTCTGGTTGCCTCATTTTAGGAAGGATGTGGAAGCTTTGGAAAAGGTGCAAAGGAGATTTACCAGAATGTTGCCTGGAATGGAGAGTAGGTCTTATGAGGAAAGGTTGAGGGTGCTAGGCCTTTTCTCATTAGAACGGAGAAGGATGAGGGGTGACTTGATAGAGGTTTATAAGATGATCAGGGGAATAGATAGAGTGGACAGTCAGAGACTTTTCACCCGGGTGGAACAAACCATTACAAGGGGACATAAATTTAAGGTGAATGGTGGAAGATATAGGGGGGATGTCAGAGGTAGGTTCTTTACCCAGAGAGTAGTGGGGGCATGGAATGCACTGCCTGTGGAAGTAGTTGAGTCGGAAACATTAGGGACCTTCAAGCGGCTATTGGATAGGTACATGGATTACGGTAGAATGATGGGGTTTAGATTAATTTGTTCTTAATCTAGGACAAAAGTTCGGCACAACATCGTGGGCTGAAGGGCCTGTTCTGTGCTGTATTTTCCTATGTTCTATTAGACATAGTATTGTGTAATGTATTGTAAATAAGGCACGGACTTGTTTGTGCAGCGACCACAATATGATTCAATTTTGCATTCAATTTGCAAGGGAGAAGAGTGGGTCTACGACTAGTATTTTAAATTTAAAGAATGGCAACTACATGGGCATGAAAGCTGAGTTGCTGAAGTGAAGTGGGATACTAACCTGGAGGATAGATCAATTGCAGAGTAGTGGCAGACATTTCAGATTATTCAAAATAAGTATATTCCTGCTATAAAGAAGAGGATGACCCACCATCTGTGGTTAATTAAAGAGGTTAAGAAAAGCATCAAACTTAAGGAAAATGTATATAACTGTTCAAAGTTGAGTGGCAGATTAGATGCCCAGTCAGAATATAAAGAAAGGCAGAGAATGGCTAAAAGTTTAATCAGGAGAAAGGAATTAGAGTAGTTACCTAGAAATGTAAAAATGGACAGCAAGAGTTTCTGTAAGAATTAGGAAAGGAGGCGAATTAGGAAATTGAGTGTTGATCCTCTTGAGAATGATGATGGGGAGTTAATATGCTTCAGTTATACCAGGGCATTGGTGAGACCTCGGGCGGATTTCTCCGGTTTCTGGGCGAACGTGGCCGGAAAATCCGCCCATGGTCGATGGATTTTTCCATTGACGGCGTCTCGACCGCACCGTTCCAACGGGTGGGGCAGAGAATACAGCCCCTCATCTTGAATACTGTGCGCAGTTTTGGTCATTAAGGAAGGATGTAAATGTATTGGAGGTGGTTCAGAGAAGGTTTACTGGATTGATAGCTGGAATGAGTGGGTTGGACAGAATGGGCTTGTTTGCACTGGAGTTTAGAGGAATGAGGGGTGACTTGATTAAAGTATATGTGATCATGAGCGGTCTTGACAAGGTGGACATGGAAAGAATGTTTCCTCTTGTCGATGAGTCCAGAACTAGGGGGGCACTGTGTTAAAATGAAGGGTCGCATTTTTCCGACAGAGATGAGGAGAAATATTTTCTCAAAGGCTTGTGTGACTTTGGAACTCCCTGCCTCAGCAGGCAGTGGAGATGGGGTTGGGGGGTGGGGGCACTGAATATCTTTAAAATGGAGGTGGATGGATTATTTTTAGGCAAGGGAGCCAAAGGTTATCGGGAGGGGTTGGCAAAGCACAAACCCATCAACTTATTGAAAGGTAGGACAGGCTTGAGGGGCCAAATGGCCTGCTCCTACTCCTATTTTGTATATTCGTACGAAAGCATCCCCTGAAAACTCCATTCCTGACTCCTGCATCATTTGCCCTACCTTTTTAGCTGCCTAATTCTCACTCTGGAATTCCTTCTCCTGTCTTCTCGCCTCCAGCAATCTTTCCTCATTAAGACTCTCCTTAAAACCCAATTCTCTGCCCAGGTTTCCGGCTGTGCCTTCTAATTTCCTCCTTTTTGCTTGATGTCGACTTGCTTCACCTCTAAAGCAAATTGAGCCATTTTTCTACTTTAAAGGGGCTATGTAAATTCAAGCTCATCTTGCTGTATTGGCAGCCAGTGGTTCAGTAGCAAAGAAAGATAATAAGAGGCCATCCCATCTGAATGTCATTTCTACTCCCCTAACACTCAGCAAGTCACCCTAAAGTCCAAGCTGAAGCAAGGTTTCCATTGTGACTAATTTGTGACGTTCACATTTTCCTGCTTAATAATTATTCTAGCACAGAATCTAGTGTGAGTGAAACACTCGAGGGTGTTTGACAGATGTGACTAGGTGCTGTGTAAAATTAGGTATTATATTGTTCCTTAGTTCTGTCCAGTTTTTTCACCTTATTAAGTTAGAACTGTTGTAAAAATAGTTCACTGACTGATATCTATCAGTGATTTTGGCAGTCGATACTCGGTATATGAAATGGAATTCTAGTCAACAACTAGAATCACCTTGGTCGGAGGTGGAATACTGCATTCTGCTGCCAATCATGGGGTGAGCGAGAGGAGAATGAAGAGGAAGAAGGCAGAATGACTGCTTCTGGACACTCGTCTATACATTGTGGAATGGAAGGTGTTCTCCTGCAACAGCTGGCAAATTTGTCAATTGTCCTCATTCATTTTGTGCGTCTTTTGGGGAGCCAACTATTTATGAGGGCTCCACAGTGATTTCACACAAGGTACTTGACCAGGTCATTTCATTCAGCACTCTAAATCTGCCGGGGAATTTTTTCCAAATGGTAGATTGTCATGTCTGGAGAGGGCCAGCCCCGAAATGACCCAGACACGTGTCAGAGACACATTAAAACACAATTTAAAAAAAATGATGGATGAAAACAAATTCATCTCCACACCTGCCGCATGAACTGGAAACTCATGAGTGAGTGAATGTAACCAGCTTAATTCTGACACAATAACAGGGCATTCCACTTTTCCCCATTGCCTATCCTCAATTTCTTTTTTCACATCTGGGAATGATAAAGACTACAAATCGCAGATTGTACCATTTTCAATACAATAACACAGATTATTTTATTGCAATGTAGGAAGTTTTCTACAAAGTGCTTTTCTTTTTCCATGTGTGCCGTCACTCCAGAATGCATTGCAAATTGGAAGTCCTCAGAATCTTGCATTTTGAGATTATATTGTAGCCTCCGTCAGCTGCTTGAGCAAGGCTGTTTTTCTCAGGACAAGTAGAAGGTGAATTCAGATGAAGCAGTGGTTTGTATTTTGTTTAGTGGATCAGTTTCCTAAAGTAAGCTTCCCTCTTCTTGATTCTGCCACAATTGGCTTGGAGTATGCTCAGGAAACCTGTTTCCAGGCCTTAGCCTGCACTGTTCTACAAGTGGACACTAGATGGTGTGTGAGTGGCTCTTTTTCCTATTCCTTTCCTTCTGGGAGCAATGACTAACACCACGGTGCCAGTCTGAGAACAGATGCTAAATCTGTTGAGATGCAAACTGGCATCCTCAACCATAATGAAGTGTTTTAGTGTATCGACTTAGTTTGCATCAGAATGGAAAGTGCAAAGTAAACATGTACTGTTACTCCAGTAACAGTGTGCATCGAGCTGATTGATTAGATTGATCGTAGAGTTAGGCACTGGAGTAGGAACAGGGTGAAGGGAGAGACACCGGGATTGGAGGCACAGTGAGAGGGGAGACCCTGCTGTTGGAGGCACAGTGAGAGCAGAGACACTGCGATTGGGGGCAAAGTGAGAGGAGAGACCCCGGGATTGGGGGCAGGGCAAATGAAGAGGCCGGGATAGGGGTCAGGGCGAATGGAAAGACTCCGGATTGGGGTCTGGGCGAATGGAGAGACTCGGGATTGGGGTCAGGGTGAATGTAGAGATCCGGGATTGGGGTCAGGGCGAATGGAGAGACTCGGGATTGGGGTCAGGGTGAATGGAGAGACTCGGGATTGGGGTCAGGGCAAATGGAGAGATCCGGAATTGGGGTCAGGGCAAATGGAGCGACTCGGGATTGAGGTCAGAGCGAATGGAAAGACTCGGGATTGGGGCCAGGGTGAATGGAGAGAGCCGGGATTGGGGTCGGGCGAATGGAGAGACTCTGGATTGGGGTCAGGGTGAATGTAGAGATCCGGGATTAGGGTCAGGGCAAATGGAGAGACTCGGATTGGGGACAGGGCGAATGGAGAGACTCGGGATTGGGGTTGGGGCAAATGGAGAGATCCGGGATTGGGGTCAGGGTGAATGTAGAGATCCGGGATTGGGGTCAGGGCGAATGGAGAGACTCGGGGTTGGGGTCAGGGCGAATGGAGAGACTCGGGATTGGGGTCAGGGCAAATGGAGAGATCCGGGATTGGGGTCAGGGAGAATGGAGAGACTCGGGATTGGGGTCAGGGTGAATGGAGAGACTCGGGATTGGGGTCAGGGCAAATGGAGAGATCCGGAATTGGGGTCAGGGCAAATGGAGAGACTCGGGATTGGGGTCAGGGCGAATGGAGAGACTCGGGATTGGGGTCAGGGCGAATGGAGAGACTCGGGATTGGGGTCAGGGCGAATGGAGAGATTCGGGATTGGGGTCAGGACGAATAGAGAGACTCGGGATTGGGATCAGGGCGAATGGAGAGACTCGGGATTGGGGTCAGGGCGAATGGAGAGATCCGGGATTGGGGTCAGGGTGAATGTATCCGGGATTGGGGTCAGGGCGAATGGAGAGACTCGGGATTGGGGTCAGGGTGAATGGAGAGACTCGGGATTGGGGTCAGGGCAAATGGAGAGATCCGGAATTGGGGTCAGGGCAAATGGAGAGACTCGGGATTGGGGTCAGGGCGAATGGAGAGACTCGGGATTGGTGTCAGGGCGAATGGAGAGACTCGGGATTGGGGTCAGGGCGAATGGAGAGACTCGGGATTGGGGTCAGGGCGAATGGAGAGACTCGGGATTGGGGTCAGAGCGAATGGAGAGACTCGGGATTGGGGTCAGGGTGAATGGAGAGATCCGGGATTGGGGTCGGGCCGAATGGAGAGACTCTGGATTGGGGTCAGGGTGAATGGAGAGATCCGGGATTGGGGTCAGGGCAAATGGAGAGACTCGGGATTGGGGTCAGGGTGAATGGAGAGACTCTGGATTGGGGTCGGGGCGAATGGAGAGATCCGGGATTGGGGTCAGGGTGAATGGAGAGACCTGGGATTGGGGTCAGGGCGAATGTAGAGATCCGGGACTGGGGTCAGGGTGAATGGGGAGACTCGGGATTGGGGTCAGGGCGATTGGAGAGACTCTGGATTGGGGACAGGGCGAATGGAGAGACTCGGGATTGGGGTCAGGGCGAATGGAGAGACTCGGGATTGGGGACAGGGCGAATGGAGAGACTCGGGATTGGGGTCAAGGTGAATGGAGAGACTCGGGATTGGGGTCAGGGCGAATGGAGAGACTCGGGATTGGGGTCAGGGCGAATGGAGAGACTCGGGATTGGGGACAGGGCGAATGGAGAGATCCAGGATTGGGGTCAGAGCGAATGGAGAGACTCGGGATTGGGGTCTGGGCGAATGGAGAGACTCGGGGTTGGGGTCAGGCGAATGGAGAGACTCGGGATTGGGGTCAGGGCGATTGGAGAGATCCGGGATTGGGGTCTGGGCGAATGGAGAGACTCGGGGTTGGGGTCAGGGCGAATGGAGAGATCCGGGATTGGGGTCAGAGCGAATGGAGAGACTCGGGATTGGGGGTCAGGGCAAATGGAGAGATCCAGGATTGGGGTCAGGGCGAATGGAGAGTTCCGGGATTGGGGTCAGGGCGAATGGAGAGACTCTGGATTGGGGTCAGGGCGAATGGAGAGACTCGGGATTGGGGTCACGGCAAATGGAGAGATCCGGGATTGGGGTCAGAGCGAATGGAGCGACTCAAGATTGGGGTCTGGGCGAATGGAGAGACTCTGGTTTGGGATCAGGGCGAATGTAGAGATCCGGGATGGGGACAGTGAATGTAGAGATCCGGGATGGGGACAGTGAATGTAGAGACTCGGGATTGGGATCAGGGCGAATGGAGAGACTCGGGATTGGGGTCAGGGCGAATGGAGAGACTCGGGATTGGGGTCAGGGCGAATGTAGAGATCCGGGATGGGGACAGTGAATGTAGAGACTCGGGATTGGGATCAGGGCGAATGGAGAGACTCGGGATTGGGGTCAGGGCGAATGGAGAGACCCGGTATTGGGGTCAGGGCGAATGCAGAGATCCGGGATGGGGACAGTGAATGTAGAGACTCGGGATTGGGATCAGGGCGAATGGAGAGACTCGGGATTGGGGTCAGGGCGAATGGAGAGACCCGGTATTGGGGTCAGGGCGAATGCAGAGATCCGGGATGGGGACAGTGAATGTAGAGACTCGGGATTGGGATCAGGGCGAATGGAGAGACTCGGGATTGGGGTCAGGGCGAATGGAGAGACTCGGGATTGGGGTCAGGGCGAATGGAGAGACTCGGGATTGGGGTCAGGGCGAATGGAGAGACTCGGGATTGGGGTCAGGGCGAATGGAGAGACTCGGGATTGGGGTCAGGGCGAATGGAGAGACTCGGGATTGGGGTCAGGGCGAATGGAGAGACTCGGGATTGGGGTCAGGGCGAATGGAGAGACTCGGGATTGGGGTCAGGGCGAATGGAGAGATCCGGGACATGGTGGTCACAACTTTAGTTTCTTTTTGTTTAAAAAAAAATCCTGTATTAAGTTTTATTGAATAGTACAATGGCAATAAACCCAGAAATCCGAGAGTGTACTCTGCAAAAATGGCTCCTGCGCACCAATAAACAGCTTGGAAGTAGGCCAGGGTGTTTATTCAGTGTACAGCAGCCGTTTATTGCCTAGTACACTTTGGGATTCTTACATTTATCACTTAATTTGCACTGCCTCTTTCAGCTTACCACCACCACTATGCTTCAGTGGTTTCACTAACTGTTTCTGCCTTGATCCAGTACAGTTTAGGGATTAGAGAGTCCTTCTTCAACCCTACCAGACCTGCTCTCAACCTATTCTAGTTGAGCAAACCACGCTGAATTCCCAATACACCTTCTGCCCTTAGTAAAATCGCACAACACCTCACACCTAGCACTTTCATCAATAGCAAAGTCTATGCTGAAAACTCATCTTAGAAGAACATGGAACAGTACAGAACAGTACAGGCCCTTCGGCCCACGATGTTGTGCCGACCATTTATCCTAATCTAAGATCAACCTAACCTAAACCCCTTCAATTTACTGCTGTCCATGTGTCTGTCTAAGAGTCGCTTAAATGTCCCTAATGACTCTGACTCCACCACCTCTGCTGGCAGTGCATTCCACACACCCACCACTCTCTGTGTAAAGAACCTCTGACATCTCCCCTATACCTTCCTCCAATCACTTTAAAATGATGTCCCCTCGTGACAGCCATTTCCGCCCTGGGGAAAAGTCTCTGGCTATCTTGTGCAGTCTTGTCAGACAATGCTGAATCTCTTTACAGCCAGTCTTTCGTTCTTGTGGAACGCTCTTGAAGATATCTTGTTGGACTTTTTACAGCAAGCCATTTTTGATGTAAAAAGGAATTCAATTTGTTCTCAGCTGTGCTCAATTTAGTAAATGGGGGTTCCTGTTTCTTTCTCCCTAATGCTTCAAGTTCCTCGAATTAAAACCAGATATTGTGCACAATTTTTTATGTTATTATTGTCTGAAATTCACCATCAATCATTGGCCATTAATCACTCGCGGTGCACACAGCACCCTGCACAAACGCTCACCATATGCTGAGGAAACACAGCATCGGAGGGTACCTACGAGACTGGGAGGCAAAAGCTGTGCGCAGAGTCAAGACGACACTTCCCCTCAAACTCTCCTCCACCTGCCACCCCCATCCCATTCCCCCTCTATAATCTTCCCTGTACAGCCTGGGTATTTTAATCATTCTGTTTCCCCTTCACATAGAGGCTGGTATGTACAGCGTTAAACATCTGTAGTAAAGCACTGTGGGCTGATAGAGCAGACGTGGTGCAGCTGGTATAAGACACTGGTGGTTTCAAGAACTGCTGTCTGTTGGGATTTGGTGTCTGCAGAGAGAGAGTGAGAAAGGCTGGGTGGCAAGCTGCCAGCCCTGGTTAGCTTGCCCCCACTTTAGTCATTTCTGGCCAGACATGGATTAGTCTAGTATAAGACCCTGGGCACTTCACTTGTTGGCACTGATCGGCAGGATGTGGGATTTTTTTTGTGTTGGCTGACTTTTTTACCTCTCTGAGAATTTGGAGAGCTCTGAGATTCACTTTCTTAATGTACAGTTTTCCTCGAACAGCCCTTTCTGCTCCGGCTGCTTATTAATAGATTACATATGTGGTCCTAGTTTACATCAGTATTGAAATATTTTACGTGGGACCGAGTATATTTCCTGAGGAAATTTTAAAAGAATATTTATTGGAGGTACAAAAAAGACACTAATTTATATTCCTTTTGATTTCTAACACATGAATTTAGTTAATAAATTAAAATGTTATCAACACAATAAGATTTGAAACAGAGAGGTTTGATTTGGTGTGCGTGTTTGTGGACCAGTGCCCGAGTCTGACATTTCTGAATCCTTGCTTGTGAACCTTGTCCAAAGGCATAAACTCTGGGCTAATTGTTGTATCTTCTGATGTTTCTGCACACCCCCATTATTTGTACAAGACTTTCTTTCTCTGCCCCCTCTGTGCCCCTGGACTCACCAGTCTGTGCCATTTCTGGCAGGCTGGTGAGTTGGCATCTTATTCTCTTATTGCCATTGTTTAATGGCATCTGCTCTGCTATTTGAAAGAAGTTGATTGGCAACTAAAGGTTGGATTATTCCAGTCATTTTCAAAGTCAGGGTCACGACCCACAGGTGGAAGGTCGCAGGCCATCGGTCACGGCGTTCCCGATCGCGGGAAGAAGTGCCCAACAGCTGCAACCGGCTTTTAAAAATGATGGACACGACCGGCTTTCAGAAAGCCAGCCATCCCGCGCACGCGTGCCCCCTCGGCAGTGCGCAGGCCCAGAGCCCAGCGAGGCAGTGCGCAGGCCCAGAGCCCAGCGAGGCAGTGCGCAGGCCCAGAACCCAGCGAGGCAGTGCGCAGGCCCAGAGCCCAGCGAGGCAGTGCGCAGGCCCAGAGCCCAGCGAGGCAGTGCGCAGGCCCAGAGCCCAGCGAGGCAGTGCGCAGGCCCAGAGCCCAGCGAGGCAGTGCGCAGGCCCAGAGCCCAGCGAGGCAGTATGCCTCCTCCTGATGTCAGTGCGCAGGCCCAGAGCCCAGCGAGGCAGTGCGCAGGCCCAGAGCCCAGCGAGGCAGTGCGCAGGCCCAGAGCCCAGCGAGGCAGTGCGCAGGCCCAGAGCCCAGCGAGGCAGTGCGCAGGCCCAGAGCCCAGCGAGGCAGTGCGCAGGCCCAGAGCCCAGCGAGGCAGTGCGCAGGCCCAGAGCCCAGCAAGGCAGTATGCCTCCTCCTGATGTCAGGGCGCTGACCCAGGAGCAGATTCTTTAAAAAAATCGATGGAGGCTTCCTGCTTGGAGCGGCGGCAGAGAGCAGATCACGGGCCCTGTACATTGGAGTCACGTGTTCTGTGCGCGAGAGAGCTTCCTCCATTTTGCAGCTGCCAGCAATGCTGGTGTGAGCTCCAGGGCCTCTGGTCAACAACCCATGAAGAAGAAGCTGAAAACAGGAACAAAGCAGCATAAAGATGATTACTTGAGATGTGGGTATATTAAATGTGCCAATGCAAATCAGATGTAAAGTTTGTGTGTGTTATACATAGGGAAGTGCTGACAAATGAAAGATTAGAGCACTCAAAACTTCAAAGACATTTCAAGATTAAGCATGGTAACTTCAAGGACAAACCTCTTGATTTTTTTCAACGGATCCAGTGAGATCTTAAATTACCAGCTGAAGTCATTATCAGAAATGTAACATTGAATGACAAAGCAAGTGAGATTGTGAGGACCGAGCAGGCTCACCTGTCACATTAAAGGTAAATGAAAATGGTGGGTCGTGGAGTTCCGGTGGCGTGGGTCCCAAAGGGTGGTCGGTTGGTAAAAATGGGTCCCGGGCAAAAAAGTTTGAAAAACACTGGATTATTCCATAGTCGGTGACTGTTGCAACATCAGCCTTACATCGGCATTCTTCCGAAATATAGAATGATTCAATTTTAATAAGAATCTTTATTAATGTCACAAGTAGGCTTACATTAACACTGCAATGAACTACTGTGAAAATCTCCTAGCCGCCACATTTCGGCACCTGTTCAGCTGCACTTCGCCAGCTTTGGTTGAGGGTAAGCTGCACCCTCCCTATCATGTTCAGAAAATGTGCAAATTAACATTCATCTGGACCATTACCAGAAAAGAAGGTTTCATACAAAAGCAAAATACTACAGATGCTGGAACTCTGAAATAAATATAGAAAATGCATTAAGTGCTCAAAAGGTCACGCAGCATCTGTTGGGAGAAACTGAGTTGACTTTTCAGGTTAGTGATGTTTCATTAGAATCCTGAGTTCTGTTTCCTTCTCCATGTGCTGCCAGACCTGCTGAACATTTCCAGCATTTTGTTTTTTTGTGCCAGGCTAAAGGGGTTGGAAGTGTTGTTTTGTAGGTGCTTGCTGATCTGTACTGAGGCTGAGTTTGATAGATTCTTGACTGACAAGGGGGCCAGAGGGCAGAAGGGAAAGTAGAGGCCACAATCAGAATATCCATAATCTCATTAAATGGGCTGAATGGCCTACTCTTCCTAATTCGTATGTTCATACTCCCACATTAAAGGGACTTTCCTTGTGCAAACCTTTATAAGCTGCCTTTGTTGCATGGTTTGACTGCTTTCTGTTATTCCCGGGATGTGGGGATTGCTGGCTCGGCCAGCATTTGTTGCACACCCCTAATTTCCCTTGAGAAAATGGTGGTGAGCTGCCTTCTTGAAATACTGCAAACCATGTGCTGTAGGTGCAGCCACGATGCTTGTTGGGAAAGGGGGTTCCAGGAATTTAACCTGGCGACAGTGAATGGTGATAAATTTGTAAGTCAGAATGCTGAGTGACTTGGAGGGGATCTTCCAGGTGGTGGCGTTCCCAGGTATCTGCTGCCCTTGCCCTTCTAGATGGAGAGGTGTTGTTGAAGGAGGCTTGGTGAGTTGCAGTGCATCTTGTGGATTCCTAGCCCTTTATATGGCTAGTCCAGTTGAGTTTCTGATCAATGATAACCCCCAGGATGTTGTTTGTGGGGATTCAGCGCCCGTAACGCCATTGAATGTCATGGGGCGGTGGTTAGATTCTCTCTTGTTGGAGATGGTCATTGCCTGGCACTTGTGCGGCATTTAGATGTGGACTGCTTAAGTATCTGAGGAGTCGCAAATGGTGCTGTCATCAGCAAATATCCCACTTCCGACTTTATGATGGAAGGAAGGTTTTTGATGAAGCAGCTGAAGATGTTTGGGCCTAAGACATTATCCTGCAGAACTCCTGCAGTGATGAACTGGAACTGAGAGGATTTGTCTCCAACAACAACAACCATCTTCCTTTGTGCCGGGTCTGACTCCAACCAGCGGAGAGTTTTCCCCTGATTCCCATTGACTCCAGTTTAGCTGGGGCTCCTTGATGCCACACTCGGTCAAATGTTGCCTTGACGACCACATTTCATTAACACTACACCCTGTATGCTTCATCCGATGCCAGTGCTTATGTAGTTACATTGTATATGTTGTGTTGCCCTATTATGTATTTTCTTTTATTCCCTTTTCTTCCCATGTACTTAATGATCTGTTGAGCTGCTCGCAGAAAAATACTTTTCACTGTACCTCGGTACACGTGACAATAAACAAATCCAATCCAATCCAATTCAATGATGTCAAGAGCAGTCACTCTCACCTCACCTCTGGCATTCAGCTCTTTTGTCCATGTTTGAACCAAGGCTGTAATGAGGTCAGGAGCTGGGGGACCCTGGTGGAACTCAAATTGAGTGTCAGAGAGCAGATTATTGCTGAGTAAGTGACACGTTGTTGATGACCCCTTCCATCACTTCTACTAATAATTGGGAGTAATTGGCTGGGCTGTATTTGTCCTGCTCTTTGTGTACAGGACATACCTGGGCAATTTTCCACATTGTCAGATAGCTATCAGTTTTGTAGCTGTACTGGAATAACTCGGCTAGTGACGCGGCAAGTACTGGAGCACAAGTCTTCAGTATTATTGCCGGAATATTGTCAGGGCCCATAGCCTTTGCAGTGTCCAGTGCGCTCAACAGTTTCTTGATATCACAAGGAGACTGACATCTGTGATGCTGGAGACTGAGGTGAATCATCCACTCAGCTCTTCTGTCTTTACTGTGTTAGCTACTGTAAGCATGTTAAAAATAATAGGAATTAAAATATGAAATGAGAAGATTCGTGTCCTTGCTTCCGATGTCGAGGGGGTTGCAGCAGGCTGTCCTCCCAGAGTGCTTAGGGATCAGCTGGAATGCTAATGAGGATCTTCTGGCAGAAAGATTCATTTAGTGCTTCTGGGCTGAGGGTTTTCTTTTTGGGGAGTCATTTTAACTTTAATTACCCTGAGCCTGGGAGGGCGGCGTGTGGCGCAGTGGTTAGCACTAGGACTGCGGCACTGAGGACCCGGGTTCGAATCCCAGCCCTGGGTCACTGTCCGTGTGGAGTTTGCACATTCTCCCCATGTCTGCGTAGGTTTCACCCCCCACAACCCAAAGATGTTAGGTGGATTGGCCACGCTAAATTGCCCCTTAATTGGAAAGAAAATAATTGGGTACTCTAAATTTATATAAAAATTGTAAAAAATTACCGTGGGCCTTCACTCAAAAGAACAGCCTCAGGTCTGTTTGATTCTTAAGACCCCCCTCCCCCAAGCCTCAGCCTGTGGTATAAACTTAACTGATTTCCAGACTCACCAGAATGTACCCTAACTTTACAAGAGAGAACAGCGTGTCAGAGAAGCAACTTCCATGAAATTTTAGAGAGGTCTGTTAGCATTTCAGGGAGAGAAACCCAAAGAGTACCCTCCAGCTATGTCTTCAGGAATTAAACACTCCCAGGCTGGGAGAGAGGAAAAGCTGGCTGGACCTCTTTACTTGGAGAGAGCTCCAGCCGAGGTGGTGTGCTGCTCCTGGAACCACGATCAAACCTTCTTAGCTCTGCAGAACATTCCAGAACGGTCAGCACCAATCAGCACTGAGTATCAGCTAAGACCCGGCAATTTAAACAGCTCATTGGCCGCCAGCCAAGTCCATCAAGTGGTGCCATCACTGATGTCAGACCAAACAGCACATCCTGCTGCTGTTTCTTGTTTTTAAACGAAAGGTAAGTGCTTGGTTTTAAAGGTATTAACCATCCATGGACAAAGAAATGACACAGCGAACAGGTTGACGGAAATTAAAATGAGGAAGGGGGAACAGAGGGGGATTAAACAGGAGGATCCTTACAACTTCCTTTATTTTCACAACTTGGCGTGCTGAAGCGCATTGCCAGCCAACATTGGAGGGTTAGCTTTATGGATTTGTAATATGAGTGCCATGATGAGGTTTTTGGGAAGTGGTGCTCAGATGATGACTGATCACCTGTTTTTCCCTGTTGTGTGGCACTGTTCCTGATGTAGCAATAGAGACTCACCAAGAGATGCAAACTGTGCTTTGTTCTTCATGTTGTAATATATCATCGGTTCCAGAGTGCAACCAGCTGCACATATAGACGTGTTTTTGGTAATTTGGACATTCTGAATTCTCCCTCTGTGTACCCGAACAGGTGCCGGAATGTGGCGACTAGGGGATTTTCACAGTAACTTCATTGGTGTTAACATAAGCCTATTTATGACAATAAAGATTATTATTATATGGTGCACATTGTGAAAGTCACAGGACAAATGGAGGGCATTTAGTCACCATTATCCAGAGCTAATTGTTCGAATCCCATTTTACTGTCTTTTACTCTTACCCTTTTATATTCTTTCTTGTCAAATATTTAGCCAGTTCCCTTTTAAATCATATATTTTCTGCCTTATGATAAAGCAACACATGTTCTTGTACCCCTCTATGCGAAAGCATTTTGCCCAACTCTTCCCCCCCCCCTCCCCCACCCCGGCACCTAGTTGGAATATATTTAACCTGCACTTTATCCATCTCCTGTTTTACTATCTCCCATTCCTGATCTGACATTTTTCCCAGACCAATAATCTCCCTTCATCCCTTTGAAGTTAGAGAATTTCCAACCCAAGATCTTTATCCTGGATTCCTGTATCTTCCTTTTGACCCGAATGAAGCTATATCCGAGTGTTCGTCCTTCAGCGTACCTGCTTGTTCTGCTTCATCACCCAGAACCAGATCCAACCTTGCATCCTAATTTGTTGGATATGTAATATACTGATTCAGAAAACAATCCTGGACACATTTGCCGATCCCGTCTCCATTTTGGCCACAACATTTGCCTTGTCCTAGTTGACGGTGGCGAATTCAAGTTTCTCCCATACCGAGGGGCGGCAGGGTGGCGCAGTGGTTAGCACTGCTGCATCACGCTGCCGAGGACCTGGATTCGATCCCGGCTCTGTGTCTCTGTCCGTGTGGAGTTTGCACATTCTCCCTGTGTTTGTGTGGGTTTTGCTCCCACAACACACAGATGTGAGGCCACGCTAAATTGCCCCTTAATTGGATTTTTCTTTTAAAGTTTATTCCATACCTGCAACGGACACTATTGTAAACATTGTTCAAAATCTCAAAATTATACTGGGTTTGTGTTGCTTAAAATGAGTTTGAGGTCAGTTTTAAAACCCATGTCCCTCCGTACTGCAGAATCAATCAACACATTTTGATGCCTTTTCATAATGAAGACTTGAAGTTTTTGTTAAGTTTCACTGCGGTACTATTGGCCTTCATTTTAGTTAATTGCATTGCTTATTCTATTTTTGCTGTTGGCTGAATCAGTCTGTAGCAATGTGCTGCAGTGCTGTGGGCGCAGTGCAGCTGAATGTGACATGTGAGAAGCTACCAATATGAGTCTGATTCTCCACCAATATCAATCTGATTTTCCACAATGCTGCAGCCGATTCTTGAGGTACATTTTGTGTCGAAAGGTGCAGTTGATTGCTGAAATGGGCTGGAGTATCACAAGTAGCGCAGCTGGTGTAACAATCCAGTCTTCAACTTTGAGGTTCTGTGTTGAGCTTTGAAGTAGGCATGTGGTTACCAACGAAAAAGAAAAGTGGCTAGTCTGTTTTGAACAGGGCATTGTCCAAGGGAATTTGCTTATGTTTAAACTGGTAATTAGATGTTAATAAAAACAGAAGATGCGAGATGCTGAAATGTCAGGATTAGAAACTGGAAGATCAGGGATCCTCTAAGGGACTGAAACAAAAGTAGGGACAGAAGAGCAAATAAAAGGCAAGAGTTTGGACCGTTGTTTTTGTCAGTCACTGGGTTCAAAGAGAAAGGTGAAAATTGTAGACATCCATCAAGTCAAGAAAGGCTCAACAACTGAGAGAGTGAGAACCAATGAGAAAAATGCAAGCAAAAAAAATCCCTCCAAGGTGTCACGTTAAAAGTGGAAAGAGACAGGAGCAACTATCTGAAAATGGGTCAAGTAAATCAAAAGAAAAGTCCTTACAAATGCAGGAAACCTGAAATCAAATATAAAATACATCAAATGTGCAGCAGGTTTACTGCATCATGAAAAAGTCGACCCAACATCTCACCGTCTATCAGAACCATGTTCTATATCCAGACCACTGAACAAACCATCTCTGCAACAGGTGGATCGCCCTCCCCTCTAGAGACAGAGCAAGAGATGCACCCAGTTTTCCAACAACTTCACAGTCAGAGTCTTTAACACTGCATTATGTCAAAGAATTCTTGTTCCATTCCTATATTTGTTGGTGATTAATCTTTGTACCTGGTCAGGGTTTGAACTGGTTGAATGCAGAAGGTTTCCTGTTTAACTATGCTCAGTTCCAGCCTATTCAGACTGTCTGTTTAATATTATGCAGTCAGTTTAATGGTTATAATACTTTGTTCCAGGTTGAATCTCTTTAATTAGTGCCTACTAACTTTAACCTGCAAATACACTATTCACACTGAGTATCGGTGTTGATTGTACTGTCGTCAATTCTGTAAATGCAGTAATCTGTTACTAGCCTGAACCTTAAGTTGAACCTTTAATTATATTACTGTAATTTTGGAGCATCAGTTCAACTCCCTTATTTCATTCAGCCTCCTTGCTCCTACATCTGTCTCCCCTCATTTTCTTTTCTTTTTAATTAATTTTGTGTTTAGTTTCCATTCTTTCCCAATTATATTATTTTTATAAGCATGCTTAACTTTTCCCTTCTGAATCCCAGTGGAATGCCTGTGTTCATCCTGTGCGCCCCCCCCCCCCCCCCCCCCCCCCCCCCGGCTACTAGGTACTGGACATTTTCTTTGCTCTTTCCCTTCACTGCAGTTTGAATAAAAGCCGAGCAACTTGCTTTTGGCCAGGCTGCGAGAAAGGAAAGGTGGATTTGGTGAGATAATTACAAAGAGAAATGATTGAAGTGGCCTTTTTTCAGGAAGAAGGGCTGTGCCAGAACTTATTTTTTCCCTGCAGGTTTCCCCCTCTGCCCCAGCCTCCTTGTTGGGCCTTGGTTCCGCTGATGTCAGTTGGTCTGTAGAATATCAATCACCCTTCTTGTGAAACATAGCAAGTGTTGACATCACTGCCTATAAATAAATATATTGTGTGCGTGTGTGTGCGTATTAGTATGTGTGTTATAGTGTAAGTGTGTGTGTGTGTGTGCGTATTAGTATGTGTGTTATAGTGTAAGTGTGCACATGTGTGTGCGTATTAGTATGTGTTATAGTGTAAGTGTGCACATGTGTGTGTGTGCATATTAGTATGTGTGTTATATTGTAAGTGTGCACGTGTGTGTGCGTATTAGTATGTGTGTTATAGTGTAAATGTGCACGTGTGTGTGCATATTAGTATGTGTTAGTGTAAGTGTGCACATGTGTGCGTGTGTATTAGTATGTGTGTTTTTGTGTAAGTGTGCACGTGTGTGTGTGCGTATTAGTATGTGTGTAAGTGTGCACATGTGTGTGTGCGTATTAGTATGTGTGTTATAGTGTAAGTGTGCACATGTGTGTTATAGTGTATGTGCGCACGCCATTCAATATATGTTCCTTCTAGAAGTGGGTCACTGGGCAATCATTAGCAACAGCAAATCTGGCTCTCATCCCCTCTTTAACCCAGTGGTACTGAGGCCATTATAAAGGCCCAAGTGCCACCCTGACTGAGATTGTTTAACATAGCACAGAGCAAGGCTGAAACCTATGACTTTCCAGGATAATCTTGTTGAACCATCAGTCGAACTTCCAGTACATATTAACTATTGGACTTTTGCAAAGCCCGAAGCAGAAATTGAGAGCAGGGTTATTTTATCTTTTTGAAGGATCGTGGTTGGAACTGTTTAGGTTCCCCTGATTCATGACGCAAATGCATGCTTATTGGGCAAAGATGAGGAGGACAACATTTGCTGTTGTGTTCTTGCACATTGCTGGCTGAAATCTGTACACACCTTTTGTAAATTTGTTACCAGCTTGCTTGTTTCATATGCTTAACCTCCATTCATGATGCTGGCAGCCTCATTGCATTCATTCACACAGTTTTGCTTTTAAAGTTGCTGACATTGGAGGTGGTGTTGAATTTAATATTGAGTGTTTGTGATGGTCTGGTGCACTGCACCAAATTTCATCAACATGCAGAGAAATTTGAGCTGATCTCCTTGTTAGAAACATGGTGTTGCCGTGAGATTACAGACCTGTTCCAGATCTCTCTCAGTGGGGATGTGCTCACTGTGGTGTTTGGTTCTCTGCTGATTTAATGTTCACTTGGCCCAGTTTGAGCATTCTTGACTGATCCAGAAGGTTGGGGATTCAAGCCTGAGTTCAGTTGAGTGAATAATGCAGGCTAATGTTTCTGTGTCGTCCGGAGGAAGTGCTGTCCTTTCGGATTTGACATTCGATGGAGGTCTTGCTTGCTTATTCAGGGCAGGTGCTGGGCTAGATGTTAAAGATCCCATGGCACAATTGAAAAGAAAGCAGGGAGTTTGCCCTTGGTGTTCCAGCCAACATTCCTTCCTCAACCAACACTTAAAATTAACACCCAATGTAGATGAATTGGTCAATCTTCCCTTGCTGATTATTGGACCCTGCTGCTACTGTTAAGTCACAGCATGTCGAAAATGTAACTTGGTGGCTGTTTAAAGCATTTTAGAAATGGCAGAACAGTGCACATTGTCTGTAGAGCATGCACTCTCCCCGAAATGATTATTCAACACTACATTGACTGTGGGAACAACTTTAAGAACTCTAACAGTCTCATTTAACATCAGCAACTTGTTTCTGGTAAATACTTATTTCTTGCTCACTTTCTAACTCCACAAGTACAAGATTTTACCAGTAAAGTAAACTGCATAAACGTGCAAAGCCCCCTTTAATACTCTGATCTGTTGCTTTATTTAGGAAAAAGGTTGGTGGCACCAGACCAACTTGTGTCTTGCTCTGCTGCAGTGTGCCTAAGTGGAGCCTGCATTAAAACAATTTACTGAAATTAGCTATTGCATTGTTCCTGATTTGCCCCAATCTGCTGGTAATTATTTTTCTTGGCCATTAAATGTTGGAATTGTAATAAAACAAATTCCAGACTTTCTGTATGTTGGAGCATATTTGTGCATGGGTTATGTACATGGGTATGTTTTTAAATGCACTTTTACCCACTTATGGAGATTAATGGATTTAGTAATTTAGTTTTCAGCAAAGAAATTGATATGGGATTATGGACAATTAAAAGAACAGAGATGGAGTATTTAAGGAGATAAGAGAGAATAATAGGGTGTCAGGAAAGAGACGTAATGGTATTGCCGCTGAAGCTGGACTAGTAATCCAGAAAATTTGAATTCAATAGAAATCTGGATTTAAATATCTAATGACGACGATGAAATCATTGTTGTTTGTTGTAAAAAAACTCATCTGGTTCACTAATGTCCGTTAGGGAACGAAATCTGTCATCCTTACCCAGTCTGACCGACATGTGACTCCAGACCCACAGCAATGTGGCTGACTCTTAAATACCCTCAGGGATGGGCAATAAATGCTGACCCAGTCTGCGACGCCCACATCTCCCGGACAAATAACAAAAAGGAGGCCATTCAGCCCCTCATTTCTGCTCCACTGTTCAATTAGATCATGGCTGACCTGTACCTCAACTCCACGTAACTGCCTTAACTTCATACCCCTTGCTATCCATACTGAACAAAAAGCTATTGATCTTATTCTTGCTGAGTGATCCTATGAGAACAGATCAGACCAAAGCTCTGCAGCTCTACCGTGTCCGGTCATGAATGGTGGTGAACAATTCAGTCACTAACAGGAGATGGTGCTCCAAAAACATTCCTGTGCACATTAGAGGAAAAGACCAGGCTGAAATATCTACAACCATCTTCAGCCAGAAATAAATGACCCATCTCGGCCTCCTCCCAAGGTTGCCACCATCACATTCAACCAATTTGATTCATTCCCCATGATATCATGAAAAGACTGAAGACACTGGATCTATCAAAGCCTATGGTTCCTAACAGCATCCTGGCTGTAGTACTGAAGACTTGTGCTCCAGAACTAGATGTATCCCAGCCGAGAGTAACTGCCCTTGACATCAAGGCAACATTTGACTAAGTGTGGCATCAAGGAGCACGAGCAAAATTGAAGGCAGTTGAAATGGGGTGGAGGGAAGGACATGGACTGTTCCCTGGTTAGGGTTATACCTTGCACAAAGGAAGATGGTTGTGTGGTTTGGAGGTCAGTCATCTCGGTCCCAGGACATCACTTCAGGAGTTCGACCATCTTCAGCTGCTTCATCAGTGACCCTATTTCCATCATAAGGTCAGAGGTGGGGATGTTCGTTCCTGACTGCACAATGTTCAGTACCAAAAGAACAAAGAAATGTACAGCACAGGAACAGGCCCATCGGCCCTCCAAGCCCGTGCCGACCATGCTGCCCGACTAAACTACAATCTTCTACACTTCCTGGGTCCGTATCCATCTATTCCCATCCTATTCATGTATTTGTCAAGATGCACCTTAAATGTCACTATCGTCCCTGCTTCCACCACCTCCTCCGGCAGCGAGTTCCAGGCACCCACTACCCTCTGTAAAAAAAACTTGCTTCGTACATCTCCTCTAAACCTTGCCCCTCTCACCTTAAACCTATGCCCCCTAGTAATTGACCCCTCTACCCTGGGGAAAAGCCTCTGACTATCCACTCTGTCTATGCCCCTCATAATTTTGTATACCTCTATCAGGTCTCCCCTCAACCTCCTTCGTTCCAGTGAGAACAAACCGAGTTTATTCAACCACTCCTCACAGCTAATGCCCTCCATACCAGGCAACATTCTGGTAAATCTCTTCTGCACCCTCTCTAAAACCTCCACATCCTTCTGGTAGTGTGGCGACCAGAATTGAACACTATACTCCAAGTGTGGCCTAACTAAGGTTCTATACAGCTGCAACATGGCTTGCCAATTCTTATACTCAATGCCTCGGCCAATGAAGGCAAGCATGCCGTATGCCTTCTTGACTACCTTCTCCACCTGTGTTGCCCCTTTCAGTGACCTGTGGATCTGTACTCCTAGATCTCTCTGACTTTCAATACCCTTGAGGGTTCTACCATTCACTGTATATTCCCTACCTGCATTAGACCTTCCAAAATGCATTACCTCACATTTGTCTGGATTAAACTCCATCTGCCATCTCTCCGCCCAAGTCTCCAAACAATCTAAATCCTGCTGTATCCTTTTGACAGTCCTCACCGCTATCCGCAATTCCACCAACCTTTGTGTCGTCTGCAAACTTACTAATCAGACCAGTTACATTTTCCTCCAAATCATTTATATGTACTACAAACAGCAAAGGCCCCAGCGCTGATCCCTGTGGAACACCACTCGTCACAGCCCTCCAATTAGAAAAGCATCCTTCCATTGCTACTCTCTGCCTTCTATGACCTAGCCAGTTCTGTATCCACCTTGCCAGCTCACCCCTGATCCCGTGTGACTTCACCTTTTGTATCAGTCTACCATGAGGGACCTTGTCAAAGGCCTTACTGAAGTCCATATAGACAACATCCACTGCCCTACCTGCATCAATCATCTTTGTGACCTCCTCGAAAAACTCTATCAAGTTAGTGAGACACGACCTCCCCTTCACAAAACCATGCTGCCTCTCACTAATACGTCCATTTGCTTCCAAATGGGAGTAGATCCTGTCTCGAAGAATTCTCTCCAGTAATTTCCCTACCACTGAAGTAAGGCTCACCGGCCTGTAGTTCCCTGGATTATCCTTGCTACCCTTCTTAAACAGAGGAACAACATTGGCTATTCTTCAGTCCTCCGGGACGTCACCTGAAGACAGTGAGGATCCAAAGATTTCTGTCAAGGCCTCAGCAATTTCCTCTCCAGCCTCCTTCAGTGTTCTGGGGTAACTCTCTGGGGTAACCATTTGAAGCAGTCGATGTCCAAATGCTGTAAGACCTGGACAATATTCAGGCTTGGGCTGATCAGTGGCAAGTAAGAATATTGCCATACAAATATCAGGCAACGGCCATCTCCAAATGAAGAAAATCTAACCATTTCCCCAAGACATTCAATGGCAATGCAATCGCTGAATCCCTCACTATCAACTTCTGCTGGGTTACCATTGACCAGAAACAGCAGAGCCCATCTTGTAGCGACAGTGTAAATATGAACAGGCCAGAGACTAGGAATACTGAGGCAAGTAACTCACCACCTGACTCCCCAAAGCCTCTCCACCTACAAGGCACAAGTCAGGATTGTGATGGAATCCTCTCCACTTGCCTGGATGACCACCAGCATCCACAGCCTTTTGAAAGAGCATTTCAGATTTCCACTAATCTTTGTGTAAAGAAGTACTTCCTGAACAGGATAGCACTAATGTTAAAGCCAATGACCTGAAACGTTAACTCTGTTTCTCGCTCCACAGATGATGCCTAACCTGTTGAATATTTCTAGTATTTTTTGTTTTCTTTATTTCAGATTCCAGCATCTGCAATATTTTTGTTTTTGCATTAATGTTGAAAATTATGCCCTCTTTTATTTCGGAATTCTCCATCAGAGTAAATCATTTTTCTGTATAAAGTCTATGAGATTCGTTTAACATTTTAAACACCTCAATTAGGCCCGCCCTGGGTCATCTGTACTCAAAGAAATATTAGCCAAGTTTATGTTGCTGATCCAGCTAATTTAACCCTCTAAGCCTTGGTATTAACAGATTGTCTAACCTGCTGAGTGTATTTTCTGTTTACAAACGACAGTTACCTACGAGCCTGCAATATTCTTCCCATTTGTTGCTGTTGGAACTGGAAAGTTTCCAATGTTCCACTGGAAACGTAGACCTGTTCTCATGGTGACCCATTGCTAACTCAACTTCTCCCCTATGTGTGATACAGCTAGAGTGCCAGGTAGAAATGTATTACAGGAGCGTGTCATCAGGCGACTGGTGTAGCAAAGATCTTTCAAAAGAACAAAGAAAAGTACAGCACAGGAACAGGCCCTTTGGTTCTCCAAGCCTGTAACCTGGTGGTAGAAAGTAAAAGCACCCGAAGAAATGAGGCCACAGTTTGGATTTTGCTGACATTCTCCCAGATTTCAACTCTTGCTGCTTTCCATTCCTGCCTCATTTGATCTCTCTGCCTTCTGCATTGATCCTGACCAACCCTGTGAGGGGATATAAGCAAGTGAATGAGCTGATGGCTTCATGACTAATGTAGCTTCACTAGAAAGCACTGTTGTGTTTCCTGTTAATTTCTCTGTTTCACTATTTGTTGCCTGGCTGCTTTTTTTTGTTTTAAATATCACAGTCTGGAGTTTAAGCGCAGTGTGAGAAAATGTAAGTATTTTTCAGTTGTGGGGAATCCGTGGTATAATCATTCCATACTTCCTGTACATGAAGCACAGACATGCACACAACCACAACTGTGGGCCTTGTAGACTGACTCATCAGGCAATTCAATTTGTAATGCTTCCAATAACATGGGGAGCATGAGAGAATGCAATCATTTTTTAAATGTTCTCACTTTGCATGCCTTCTCTGATTTGTTGACCTGGGTCCATACGTGAAGCAAAGACAGTCCCAATCTGTAGTGTCTACATTTGCATTCCAGTGCAGATGTGTTGCTGTTGAACTTTGCTGACAGAAGTGAAAGTTGTCATTTTGATTGGCCAATTACTCATCTGAGACATGTTTTAAGTCTGGTGTGCGCGCTGTTACGTGCGGGACACTGCAACGTGACTCTTAACTTCTGATTCAACTGCTCAGTGAAATCCCGATCTTAGTTCCACTTCTGGTAACAATTCGACAAAACAGCCCACTTGATTGACACCCCCATCCATCACCTTAAACATGCACTCCCTCCACCACCACTGTATCATTACTACAGTGTGTACCACCTACAGATTGCCCTGTAGCAAATCGTAAAGGATTCTTTGACAGCACCTTCAAAACCTGAAACCTCAGCCACCTCGAAAACGAGCACAGCAGAAACATGAGACCACTATCAACTGTATCATTGTTCCTTCACTGCCACTGGGTCAAAATCCTGGAACTCCCTCCCTTACAACACTGCAGCCCGTCTGGTTAAAGTACACTAGGGGTTCAACAAGGAGATTCACCACCATTTGTTCAGGGATTATTGGGGAATGGGAAATTCATACCAGATCTGTACAGAGAAAACAGTTAATGTTTCAGGCAGGCTGATGATGTTTCATCAGAACATTTCCAGCATGATACATAACGGTGGCGCAGCGGCTAGCACTGCAGCCTCACAGCGCCGAGGTCCTAGGTTCGATCCCAGCCCCGGGTCACTGTCAGTGTGGAGTTTGCACATTCTCCCCGTGTTCGCGTGGGTTTTGCCCCCACAACCTAAAGATGTGCAGGTGGATTGGCCACGCTACATTGATCCTTAATTGAAAAAAATAAATTAGGTACTCTAAATTTATTTTAAAAAGAACATTTCCAGTGTTTTCTGTTTCATTTCTGATTTCTCACATTCACTATTGCTGTTAGATGGTTTGTAAATTCTGACCGTAACCAGCATTGATCAAATAAATAAGAAAGACAGGCAGCGTGACTGAAAGATTCAGCACTGCCTCTTGGGTTCCCACCTGTCTGATTTCTGTCTGAATGAACTGTCCAGGTGGGTTTTCAGCATTAACACAGGGTGCCAGAAGTTGCCGTCAAATCTAGAAATGGATTATTTCTGTGTCTATAAATATTGGCTTGGAATTATTAGGCTGTGTGGCCTTTTGTATTTTGTAAATGCTGTGTATTTATATTTCGGGCAGTACGGTCTTCAGGCAATATTTATTAACAGGGTCAATATTCTGTCAGCCCATATTTTATTTTCAGTTCCCCCAAGCTCACGAACCGACCTTCTAAAAATAAGTCTCCCACTTTCTCTAAACCTTTATTCTTCCATTCCCTAAATTTCCCATCTGACCTAGCAGATTCGAATGACTGATTCGCAGAGATGGGGTCAGCCTCGAGGATGCCCTCTAATTAAAATGATGATGGTGGAGTTGCCTCCAAACTTTTAACGTGGCTACTACTACTGAGTTAGACAAATGTTTCTTTGGTATCCCCGGTAGTGGAGCCGATACCAGTGTCGCTCGGCTTGCTCCCCTCACCCGAACCCAAAGCTCACCCGTATCTCCAAACCACTCAAGCACCTTCACCCAGTAATAGTATTGAAAGATTGGCAGGGCAAGACCCCCTAATTGTCTCTCCCTTTGGAGCAACGTCCTCCTGATACTTGGGTTCTTACCCACCCAAATAAACCCAGTCATCAGACGGTCAATCGCTCTGAAAAATGCCTTGGGTAAGAATATCGGAAGACACTGGAATAAGAATAAAAATCTCGACAGGATGTTTATCTTAACTGATTGCACCTGGTTCGCCAGGGATAGTGGGAGATCGTCCTATCTTTGCAAGTCCGCTTTGACCTTTGCCACTAGATTCATATAATTCAACCTCCGGAGTTTCCCCCAGTCCCTTGCTATCTGAAGACCCAAATACCGAAAATGACTCCCAGGAACCACAAAGTATTTACCCTTTCCTATATTTATCTTGTAACCAGAAACGGCCCCAAAATGCTGCAAGATTCCATAATGGTACCATTGACGTCTCCGGATCCCTCACATACAATAGTATGTCGTCAGCGTAAAGCGGGACCCTGTGTTCCACCCCACCTCTAACTATTCCTTCCCATGTATTCGAGGACCTCAGGGCTATGGCTAGTGGCTCTATTGCTCGTGCAAACTGCAAAGGTGACAACAGATATCCCTGCCTGGTACCCCAGTAAAGACGAAAGGGGTCACTTTGTTACACTGTCAAATGGAACCGTGTATAACAGCCGCACCCACACTACAAAGCCCGACCCAAATCCAAATTGTTCTAAAACCGCAAAAAGATAATCCCACGCTACCCAGTTGAACTCCTTTTCCGCATCAGCGAGATTATGATCCCCAGGACCCGACCCTCCCCCAGAGCAAGCACCACATTCAACAGTCGTCTCACGTTCGCCGTCAACCTCCGCCCCTTAATGAAACCTGTTTGGTCTTTCCCCACCACCTCTGGCAGACACCTTAGCCAACAGCTTCGCATCCAGCTTTCACTGGGAGATTGGTCAATACGACCCACAGACTAAGGGGTCCTTGTCTTTTTTCAAGAGCGGGGAAATTGAAGCCTGCCTCAGCATCTGTGGCAAAGCGCCTCTCTCCAAGGAGTCCCTGAGCATCCCTAACAATAGAGGGGCTAATAGGTCTATGAATTTTAAAATAAAATTCCACCGGGAACCCGACAGGTCCTGGTGCCTTCCCTGACTGTATCAGTTTCATCGCCTCTTGATCTCATCCGACTCCAGTGGACTCTTGTAACTCCCCCTCCACCTTGGGAAACTCCAACTCATCCTGGAATTCCACCCTATCTTTCCCATCCCTTGAAGGGTCCGACCTTGGTAAAAGGTCTTAAATACTCATTTACCCTCTGATCTGAGACCAGTCCCCCATCCCGTGCCCTAATCTGGGCAATCTCCCTCTCAGCCTCCTGTTTCTTCAGTTGATTTGCCAGGAGCCAACTTGCCTTCTCCCCATATTCGTAAATAGCCCCTTTAGCTCGTCTCCGCTGTCGCACCGCCCTATCTACAGTGATCAGATTAAACTGCGCTTGCAGCTTTCTCCTCTCCGCTAATGGTTCTTGGGATGGGGTATCTGCATACTTACAACCGATCTCTATAATATCGTCCACTAGTTTTTCCCCGTTCCCTCCTTACCTCCAGCTCTACATGGCCTTGAAAGATATAATTTGTCCTCTAACTACAACCTTCAGTACTTCCTACAGTGTTGAGGGAGAGACGTCCCCATTGTCATTGTTCAAAATATGATCTTGGATAGCCCCTGAGACCCTTGCAATGAACCCAATGTCCACTAGCAGACCCACATCCAGCCTCCACCCCTTTTGATGCCCCATACCCACCCACAACTCGAGGTCCATCCTATGGTCAGAAATGACCACCGCCGAGTACCCTTCATCCTTGCCACTGGTGTTCGGCTCATGACAAAATAGTCAATTCTGGAAAAAACATTGTGCATTGAGAAGAAGAAGAAGAACTCTTTCCCCCTGGGTGACCGAACTGCCAAAAATCTGTCGTTTCCCCCCAAAATCTACACTTGGATCAAGCACACAATTCATGTCTCCTCCCATAATAAACTGAAGGGGGTTTTGATTCGGTATCCTTGCCAGCGGCCGATTCATGAGCATTGTATCATCCCAATGCGGGGCATATACATTCACCAACCCCACCGGTATCCCTTCTAACACCCTGTTACTATTACATTACCCCCCGCACCTGCTAATACCTTCTCCGAATGAAACTGGACCCCTTTGTTCATAAGGATTGGCACCCCTAGGCCCTGCTGTCAAATCCCGAGTGGAAACCTTGGCTCACCCAAGCCTTCCGAAGCTGCACCTGATCTTGTTTGCGCATGTGGATCTCCTGGAGCGATGTCACATCGGCTCCCAAGACTTTTAAATGAGCAAAATCTCATGCTCGTTTGACTAGGCCCCGCACATTCTAGGTGAGCACCCTTATAGGGGGTCACTTACCCCCAACCTTGAGTCAGTCATCGCCACCATGAAATGTCATAGCCTTGCCAATGCTTCCCAGGCCGCAGGGCCACCTGATATGATGACCTATCCCACCTAAATGGTGGAGCCTATTCCTTAACCATCGCCTTCATATCTGCCCCAAGCAAGGCCCCCCTCCCAACAAATCCTCTCTCCCAACAATAGTAAAACATGAACACCCCAACCGCAGCCCTCAAGCCGTAACAAGACCAAGATCTTTGATCAAGTTTCGAAATAGAAATCGTTTGAGTCAAACGTGACCCTTAATTCTGCTGGGTACACAACCCCAAATCGCACTCCTCCATTAAGCAGGACCGTCTTTGCACATTCTCCCCGTGTTTGCGTGGGTTTCGCCCCCACAACCCAAAAGATGTGCAGGGTAGATGGATTGGCCACGCTAAATTGCTCCTTAATTGGAAAACATTATTTGGATACGCTAAATTTAAAAATAGAAATATTTTTTAAAAACAGGACTGTCTTCACCTTATTGAAAGCTGCCCTTTGCCATTTCACCAATGTCCTGGTAAATCCTTACCATGTTGCCGTCCCAGTTTATGTTTCGGGCTTTCTCGGCCCACTCCAGGACCTGCTTCTTTCTCTGGAAACTATGAAACCGAATGATCACCTCTCAAGATGGCTCATTTGGTTGTGGTTTCTGCCTCAAGGTCGAGTGTGCCCTGTCGAACTCTGGCGCAGCAAGTACCTCATCACCACTCATCAATTGGGAACTCTTTACAGCAAAGTATTCGATCGGCCGTGCGCCCTCAACTCCCAGGATAGACCCACCAGCCTCGGGTTCATGTGCCTGGACCAATTTTCTAATCATCCAGCTTCGCTTTGAGGCCCTTGTTCCTGTCTCCGACGATCGCCATTTCAGCCTCCAAGGACTCGAGTCTGTCTTCATGTTGGGGCACGGCCTCCTCCACATTTTCACTTTTTCTGTCTGCGCGCCTACCGCTTTAATCGTTTTGTTCAGTTACTGCCTGAGTGGGCCCAAACCGTGGGCAAATGAAGTCTTCAATTCCTGACCGTGTTTCTTGAAGCGTTTATCCATTTCTCCACCAAAATGTTTTAATTCTCTGGCTACCACCCCTGCCATCATGTCGAGGGTGATGGGCATGGCCGCTTCCTCTGCCATCTTTGATGCCACCTTGCTGGGCCTCAACATTGCAATTTTACCCCTCCGCCCCTCTCCGATGTCAATTTCGGCATTTCCCTCTTTATGGTCGATTTCACTGCCGGGCCAGTCCATTTAAAAAAAAAACAATTCCTCTGATTGGGCTGATAAGTCCAAAGTGCCAGAGCCTGTGCGGGAGACACTCGTGATGCGGCCACTATTTCATGCTGCCATACCGGAAGAAAACCTCCTTTTGCATTTTGATAGTTTAATTTTTATTATTGAGTCAGGATTTCCAGTTGAATGAGCAATTTATTTGTGTTCAAAATGGCTTGCAACCAGTGAGTGTATAATTTTTCCTTTTCATATGTGAAGATGGTTGGAGAATTCCCGTGGCAATTGCCTGTTGCTGTAATAGCCATTAAGATTTTTACCACAGTTTCTTTATACAGAGGGTGAAAGTTATTTCTGATGCAGTGCGTTCAAACAAAATAAAACAGCTCACAATTTTTGACCTTCCCATAATTGGTCTCGCTTGTTTATCACAACTCAATGAGTCAATTCCATTTTTGCTGCTAAGGATTCTGGATGTTTTACTGACGTTCTGGGGTTCATGTTCTGCATTTTAATTTCATGTTGTGAAAATTGCAAACCAGGGCCTTCAACCACAATCTACAGACCATTTGCTTGAAATCCCCTAGGTGGCTCCATGGGGCTCAATTGGCATCTTCAGATACCTTCCTGGTGCTAGAACTGAATGCAGTAAATGTTGCATTAGTGAACCAGCCAGAGTACAAAACTATACCAATTCTTTCCCTGTTTCTGTTGTTGCTTAAAACTTTTCCCAGTTCTGACAAAAGTTCATAACTTGGGGCAGCACGGTAGTGCAGTGGTTAGCACTGCTGCCTCACTGGGCCGAGGTCCAGGTTCGTTCCTGGCTCTGGGTCACTGTCCGTGTGTATGAAATGAATGAAATGAAATTTGCTTATTGTCACAAGTAGGCTTCAAATGAAGTTACTGTGAAAAGCCCCTAGTCACCACATTCCGGCACCTGTTCGGGGAGGCTGTTACGGGAATCGAACCATGCTGCTGGCCTGCCTTGGTCTGCTTTCAAAGCCAGCAATTTAGCCCTGTGCTAAACAGCCCTCTCCCCGTGTCTGCGTGGGTTTTGCCCCCACAACCCAAAAATGTGCAGGCTAGGTGGATTGGCCAAGCTAAATTGCTCCTTAATTGGAAAAATTGAATTGGTGCTCTAAATTTGTGGAAAAAAAGTTCAAGAACTTGAAATGCTCGCTTTCTTCACAGATGTTGCCTGACCTGCTGAGTATTTCCAGCATCATTTGCTTTTATTTTGAATTTCCAGCATCTGCAAACTTTGGTTTTGTACTTAACCGGTTCCATATCAGAATGCTGCCATGTTTTCAGTGTACGGTGTACCTGATAACTCTGTCCTCAGGAACAGTGTGTATGCTGGTACATTCATACTTCTGCTGTAACATCATTGTGAGGAGTTGTCACTCGAGTTATATTTTAAAAGTCTGAATCCAAAGTCAGGCCTGACACCAGAGTGTAGAGGAGTGAGATTCCCCAGAGAAAAGAATCTCAATCCACTTCACATTGGAGTCATATTGAGCCTTCATACCTGGACTTGCATAATGCTAGCATTGCCATTTTCTCATTGCTTCAGGTTTGCTGTTACAGCCCAGTTGTATTTGCTGCATGTTTCAGTTCTTGTTATAAATAAAAAGTAATTGTGCGTAAATTTACAAACCCGGTGACTGTAATTAGTGGGAAGCTAAGGGCCAAAGACATCGGGCATGTTTCTGAGAATTATTGGTTGTGTCGTGACTCTGGATCAAGTGAAGCTGGAACTAACTGCGCACTAGCCCAGGGTGTCGTAACAACAGACCAGTTATTTGATGGGATCACTAATATCAGATTCACTCGCTGCTTTGTTCACTGTGATTGCATATGGTTGAGGAAGGCCACTTCATCCATCCTTGCTTATCCATCATACAGTTAGGTATTTCATAGAATTTACAGTGCAGAAGGAGGCCATTCGGCCCATCGAGTCTGCACCGGCTCTTGGAAAGAGCACCCTACCCAAGGTCAACACCTCCACCCTATCCCCATAACCCAGTAACCCCACCCAACACTAAGGGCAATTTTGGACACTAAGGACAATTTAACATGGCCAATCCACCTAACCTGCACATCTTTGGACTGTGGGAGGAAACCGGAGCACCCGGAGGAAACCCACGCACACACGGGGAGGACGTGCAGACTCCGCACAGACAGTGACCCAAGCCGGAATCGAACCTGGGACCCTGGAGCTGTGAAGCAATTGTGCTATCCACTATGCTACCGTGCTGCCCCAAAGTTCTTACCATTCCCCTGTCCTGCAGTTCCAAAGCAGCTCGCTGCTGTCAAACGATTGTCTCCACTATCCTACCTGGAGTCCGTTCCAAGTATTGATCACCCTGCATGTGCAAAAGAACTTCCTGACATCATCCTAAATTTGCCGGCTTGAACAGTCCTCACTCCTGTTGCACTGTTGGAGATTTTATTTTTTCTGTAGCGTTTACTGTATTTTATCCCTTGATATGGTACTGTCAGTAATGCAAAGTGAGTGTTGAGCACCTCATATTTGACCATGAAAGTGTGCTAAATTATATCAGATATAGGGCAGGTGAAAGTCAAATGAATGAAGGCCGATGGCAGAAAAAGACACGTGGTTTGTAAAAACATTGAGCTGACCAGTCTTTTGAAGTTACAATCGGGGTTGTCTTCCACCACTGTTAGCACCCAGGAGGAGGGGAAGCGGAAATTGGGGAGCTTACTAGTCGGGGCATGAAACAAAGCTTGCTGGAATATTTGTCTGGTGTGACATCTCCTAATGGCCGCAGCAATCATAGACAATTAGCTCATGTCTGCCCTTACCCAGTGCTTTACCACAGGCTCTCCACACAGGGAACCCCAGCTGTCTTAGCTCCATTTAGCTCCACAGGGGCTGGTTTAGCACATTGCTGGCTTTGCTGGCTAAATTGCTGGCTTTGAAAGCAGACCAAGGCAGGCCAGCAGCACGGTTCGATTCCCGTACCAGCCTCCCCGAACAGGCGCCGGAATGTGGCGACTAGCGGCTTTTCACAGTAACTTCATTGAAGCCTACTCGTGACAATAAGCGATTTTCATTTTCATTTCATTTCATTTTAAGTTCCATGTGCATTGACCCTGCTTAAATTCAGCTGAAAAGATGGGACATGGAAATATATCTTAACATGAAGCAGGAATGAAGCACCACATCCAATATGTTTAGAAATGGAGAAGATTGCTCCTGCTGCATACACGTTACAGAAAGCACAAATACTCGATTAACTGTCAGATTCTGTGTGCTCCTTGTTACGATTGCCCTCTTAACAATCATTGCTTGCTATTTGGGGAGTGGTAGTTTTTAAAAAAAAACAACTTATTTTGCCAGCCTCCGTTGCCTGAATGTCTAATGTGCAGTTTTTTAAAATTCTTGGGCCAGTTGCTGAAGAATGCCCTATTGACGGAAGTCAGGCCTGCCAGCTGAAGAACAATTGAATAGTGTTATTAGTTTACAGTGAGAGGAGACATACTGGTGAATGATACAGTGCTAATTAGAAAGGCACAACATCCTGCCATGTGTTGGCCCTCTCCGCCTTTGTTTCCTGACCCTCTAGTCAGCCTGCTGACTTTTGTTTCATGTTTTCCCAACTGTACGTCTCACTCCTGAAGAGGCAATGTCTGGTTTGTGAGAACATACAATAACTTTATTCATCCCTTTGATTTGACCACTTGTCTGCTAACCTCATACAAATAATGTAGTTTAAAGATAGTTTTACACAAGAGTGTTAAAGGTTAAAGAAACGCATTCTACTTTTCTTGGGGCGGCAGAGAACCTCAAACATAGTATCTATGTAGACTTGCTAACTCTAAAACACGGACACTGTTGTTTTAGTTCAGCTGTGTGCTGTACGGTGCAGTATTCAGTCTCTGCATTGTCTGTGTTTGTATCACGTGTCAGGAGTTGATGGTGATACAGTTAACAACTATATACTAGAGGGCGTATTTATCAGCCTCCCGCTGATACAAGGTGATGCAGGTGAAAAGGTCATGTATGTGTTCATTTTCACTCTTCAATATCCACAATCTCTCCAACTCTGCCTCTGCAAGATGGTCATTTGAACGTGAGATCTTCCCTTCCGCAACTCTTCCTCCCACTGTGCACTTTTTCACTAATGTCTCTAATGCTCCATCAGGCTCCTCTGAACTTCTCTTCAATGTAGATGGTTGGTTTCAGTTTGCATTTCCCTCGAGTAGAGACCTGATTTTTTTTTTTTTAAACTCAGTGTGAATATTTCTGAACACAATAGAAAAAGAGTTGAAAATGAAATGTTCAGTTGTTTCACTGGTCAGGTCCAGACTACACTTGCTCTTAATTAATCTGTGGCAATGTTCAGATTTTCCCCCATAAACGTTGGATTGATTACCCTATTTTTCTGCTTCCCTGCTGTTGAGTTGACTACTTCCTTTAACAGCATTGAAGTTTAATTAGTTCCTCCACTGTCACTGGGTCAAAATGCCAGAAATCCCTCTAACAGCTCTGTGGATGTACCTACAGCATATCGACTGCAAACGTTCGAGAATGCAACTGGCCACCACCTCGAGGGCAGTTCGGGATGGGCGATAAATGCTGGCAAAATCAGCAACGCCCACATCCCGTAAATGAACAAAACCAAATTGTATTTTAGAGAGATGTGTGTTTCTGAAATCTATTTCTGCCAGGAGAGTGGGTCGTGCCGTGACATAGCCGAATTGATCTGAATTCTAATCATGCCCAAACTGGCGGAATGAAAAACTCCATTCTGTCCAGGCTTTCAGGTCCCCGTGTGAATGTGTTTGATGTAGTCTCCATCCCTATCCAAGTGAAGGTGTGCACATAGTGCATAAACAACCTTGTATGGTCAGACATCCCTATATTAAGAGCCGTGAGGTGATGATGCAGCTGGACAAAACTTTGGTAAGGCCACATTTGGAGTACTGTGTACAGTTCTGGTCGCCTCATTTTAGGAAGGATGTCGAAGCTTTGGAAAAGGTGCAAAGGAGATTTACCAGGATGTTGCCTGGAATGGAGAGTAGGTCTTACGAGGAAAGGTTGAGGGTGCTAGGCCTTTTCTCATTAGAACGGAGAAGGATGAGGGGCGACTTGATAGAGGTTTATAAGATGATCAGGGGAATAGATAGAGTAGACAGTCAGAGACTTTTTCCCCGGGTGGAACAAACTATTACAAGGGGACATAAATTTAAGGTGAATGGTGGAAGATATAGGGGGGATGTCAGAGGTAGGTTCTTTACCCAGAGAGTAGTGGAGGCATGGAATGCACTGCCTGCGGAAGTAGTTGAGTCGGAAACATTAGGGACCTTCAAGCAGCTATTGGATAGGTACATGGATTACGGTAAAATGATATAGTGTAGATTTATTTGTTCGAAAGGGCAGCATGGTAGCATTGTGGATAGCACAATTGCTTCAGAGCTCCAGGGTCCCAGGTTCGATTCCAGCTTGGGTCACTGTCTGTGCGGAGTCTGCACATCCTCCCCATGTCTGCGTGGGTTTCCTCCGGGTGCTCCGGTTTCCTCCCACAGTCCAAAGACGTGCAGGTTAGGTGGATTGGCCATGATAAATTGCCCTTAGTGTCCAAAATTGCCCTTAGTGTTGGGTGGAGGTGTTGACTTTGGGTAGGGTGCTCTTTCCAAGAGCCGGTGCAGACTCAATGGGCCGAATGACCTCCTTCTGCACTGTAAATTCAATGATAATCTATGATTAATCTAGGACAAAGGTTCGGCACAACATCGTGGGCCGAAGGGCCTGTTCTGTGCTGTATTGGTTTCTATGTTTCTTTCTTTCTAAGTGAAGGTGTGCACATAGTGCATAAACAACCCTGTATGGTCAGACATTGGCAAAGCAGCAACTGGATGAGGTTGTACAGAAAATAAATTGCCACAGATATTAGAATGTTTTGAGCTTTAGTGAAAGTAATTCAGAGTAATGGTAAATTTACTATTCCCTTTCCATGCTCTGCCTAACCCATTCACAGCACCGTCAGTGTTTAATGTAAGCCTACTTGCGACAATAAAGATTATTGTTAAGATTATTATTATTAACTGTGTGTACTGAGGAGCAGCAAAGTGTTGGAAAATTCTCCGGCAATAAATTACTCAGTTTGATAAACACGGGGTGAAACCCAGTCCCCGCCTACTCCCTTTATTTCTCCTTACTTGTCTTTAGGTTGTGATGTACAGTTTTTAATTCTATCCCAGATATACAAACTCCCAGGAGTTTGAGCTTTTGCTTGGCACACTGAACCAGCTTGTCTGATCATTGCTACCACTCTGCAACAGGGACTACACTTATGCCCACTTCTGCTTTGACAACTTCAGATTTCTGGCTGCACTCATCCTTTCATCGTGGACTGAAGATCTTCTAAGATTTTCTCTCAACCTTGCCTGAAGTTTCTGTGGGCTCTCTGCTTCTTCCATAAACCCTAGCTGGAAAAGTCCCTATTATCACCACATCTACCTCAGTCAGACTGAAGTTTTCTCATCCTGAGCAGCCTCTTATTTTACTTCAACTTGTTATGGACTCCTGGTCAGATCCCAACTGTAGCTAAGATGCTGGACCAGACCAGCAACGTTTTAAAGTTGTACAGCATGTGGAAAGATCGATTAATTCCAGGAGGGATAGCATAAGAAATAGTGCGTGGTTATTTTATAAACAAACTTTATTAAAGTTATTAAAGAACAATATTTGAACTTATAAACTTCAACCATAACAATAACCGATTGCATGCAGTTTCTTAACCCTGACACATGAGTTCCTATTAAACAACACTTAAAATGAACATGCAGTTCTCATTCCACTTATACAGGCAGGCAAAGGTAATACTTGTATTTATTAAGCACTATTTCTGTCTTAATGAAGTTGCCTCAGAACCCTTTACAAACACCTGTCTCTGGAATAGATTTTCATGACCTTCCTCTCTGTGGCTTTTCAAATCCTTCTCCTCACCTGTTCAAAACAGATTCTTTCCTCCCTATCTGAGCTCCACCCAGCTCCTCAAACAATAATTCTTTTGTGGCGTTATGTTGGCTGTTTGATTTCCTGGTTTACACAAAAGAACAGCCATGCTACTGATTTGCAACTAACCTCCTATTGACGGACAAAAAGGCGATCAGACTCTGTAATGGGCTCATGGCTGGTCAGACACGGGTGTCCCGAAGAACAATAGATCTGGGGCATCCTGTGTATTCCCTCCCACTAACGGGCTTATGTCTGAATCGGACAATGTAACTCAGGCCAGGTATGGGCGTATCCCTTTGACTCCTTGCTAGCGTTTTTTCCCCTCAGCCTGTTTAACTCCTAAATTGCCTGCTACATCTTTGATCCCATTTCTGGACTCTTGCTCTCTCTTTTCTTCCATACCCCCTACTCTCACCCCATAACTCCCATCTATCCCTGTACCTCCTTCCTCTCCTCCCCTCCTGTTCTCTGCCTTTCCCTCCCTCCCCATCCCCTTGCTCCCTACCTCTCCCCCTCACCTGGTCTGCAGTTGAGGTGAGCAGTGGAAACGCTATAAAGGCATGTTAAAAGATGCGTTACCAATCTCATTTCAACTCCGACACCAGGTGGAGGCAGCCAAAGTCAGGGCACGGTGGCAGCATGTCTACTGGTTCATTTGAGACGTGACATTGTGAGCTTTGTCTCCAAAGCACCCTGCCTCGGCTGGCTTCTGATGTGGTAAGTGGGGAGTGTTTGTGCATCAAGGATCCAGTTCTTCTCCCATCACCACACCCACAACAACTGAGCCTCATTGACTCAGAGCAAGATTCTGTTACCATACACATGGAAACGCAATTCATTTAGTGATGAACTCTTCTGTCCTTGCCCTGCAGGTTTTAATGTTCCTGCAGTAGTACTTACGATGCACACTGCTGTTGCATCTGACACTTTTGTGTAATGATTGATGAAAGAAATTGTGATTTGCTCAGTTTTGTTCCTGTGGGGACCACCTGTGTGTCAGTTTGGTATGAGAACTGGAAAAGCAGCCCCTCCCTGACTCCCTGCTGGTGTGGGTCGAGTGCAATCATGCTCATACTTGCACTTCAAAAATCCATTGTAGTGCATCTTCAAGTTAACTTCAAGGTGGTGTATTTCTTGGAGATGGGTGGCAATTACTAATGATCGTACTTCGCCCCCCTCCAAAGTGTTATGGTGAAGTACAAGGTCTGCCCATTAGCACCATTGGGAGACTGTGGCCAACTGCATCTCCACCTTCTGTGAGTCCAGTAGGCAATGAGTTCTTGCTTAATATGCTTTTTTCACTCTGCAAACATTTCCAGCATCCTTGGTCTCTCACTGTGGCTCAGGTGCCTCATTGTTGGTATTGGTTCCGTTGTATTCCTCTGTAATCCCTCCAAGGCCTAAATGTCTCAATGTGGCAAAGAAGCCAGGAGTGCCCTGCCCTCATACCAGCTTGTATTAATCTTCTGGTCATAGTCTATCCCTGTAGCGATGAATCTTTTTGTTATTGCAAACACACACTGTGCTTATGACTTTAATTACTCTGTGACCCCTCTGGTGTGCTATTCTATTGTTCTTCTTTTGTTTGCAGTGTTTAATTTTCTTCTTTACCCTCATTACATTGCCGTGAATTTGACATATGCAATTTGTCAGCCTAACCTACCCAGATCCACAGCAGTCAAACACCCCAACCTACCCAGATCCACAGCAGAGTCAAACAGCCCAACCGACACAGATCCTCAGCAGTCAAACACCCCAACCTACCCAGATCCACAGCAAACAGCTTAACCAACCCAGATCCACAGCAGTCAAACACCCCAACCTACCCAGATCCACAGCAGAGTCAAAACAGCCCAACTTACCCAGATCCACAGTGTCAAACAGCCCAACCTACCCAGATCCACAGCAGTGTCAAACAACCCAACCTACCCAGATCCACAGCAATCAAACACACCAACCTTCCCAGATCCACAGCAGTCAAACACCCCAACCTACCCAGATCCACAGCAGAGTCAAACAGCCCAACCGACACAGATCCTCAGCAGTCAAACACCCCAACCTACCCAGATCCACAGCAAACAGCTTAACCAACCCAGATCCACAGCAGTCAAACACCCCAACCTACCCAGATCCACAGCAAACAGCTTAACCAACCCAGATTCACAGCAGAGTCAAACAACCCAACCTACCCAGATCCACAGCAGAGTCAAAACAGCCCAACTTACCCAGATCCACAGTGTCAAACAGCCCAACCTACCCAGATCCACAGCAGTGTCAAACAACCCAACCTACCCAGATCCACAGCAATCAAACACACCAACCTTCCCAGATCCACAGCAGAGTTAAACAGCCCAACCTACCCAGATCCACAGGAGAGTCAAACACATCAACATTCCCAGATCCACAGCAGTCAAACAACCCAACCTACCCAGATCCACAGCAGAGTCAAACAGCCCAACCTACCCAGATCCACAGCAGTGTCAAACAACCCAACCTACCCAGATTCACAGCAGAGTCAAACAACCCAACCTACCCAGATCCACAGCAGAGTCAAACAGCCCAACCTACCAGAACCACAGCAGTCAAACAACCCAACCTACCCAGATCCACAGCAGTGTCAAACAGCCCAACCTACCCAGATCCACAGCAGTCAAACAACCCAATCTACCCAGATCCACAGCAGTGTCAAACAGCCCAACCTACCCAGATCCACAGCAGTGTCAAACAGCCCAAACGACCAGATCCACAGCAGAGTCAAACAGCCCAACCTACCCAGATCCACAGTGTCAAACAGCCCAACCTACCCAGATCCACAGCAGTCAAACAGCCCAACCTACCCAGATCCACAACAAAGTTCAACAGCCCAACCTACCCAGATCTACAGCAGAGTCAAACACATCAACATTCCCAGATTCACAGCAGAGTTAAACAACCCAACCTACCCAGATCCACAGCAGTCAAACAACCCAACCTACCCAGATCCACAGCAGTCAAACAACCCAACCTACCCAGATCCACAGCAGAGTTAAACAGCCCAACCTACCCAGATCCACAGGAGAGTCAAACACATCAACATTCCCAGATCCACAGCAGTCAAACAACCCAACCTACCCAGATCCACAGCAGAGTCAAACAGCCCAACCTACCCAGATCCACAGCAGTGTCAAACAACCCAACCTACCCAGATTCACAGCAGAGTCAAACAACCCAACCTACCCAGATCCACAGCAGAGTCAAACAGCCCAACCTACCAGAACCACAGCAGTCAAACAACCCAACCTACCCAGATCCACAGCAGTGTCAAACAGCCCAACCTACCCAGATCCACAGCAGTCAAACAACCCAATCTACCCAGATCCACAGCAGTGTCAAACAGCCCAACCTACCCAGATCCACAGCAGTGTCAAACAGCCCAAACGACCAGATCCACAGCAGAGTCAAACAGCCCAACCTACCCAGATCCACAGTGTCAAACAGCCCAACCTACCCAGATCCACAGCAGTCAAACAGCCCAACCTACCCAGATCCACAACAAAGTTCAACAGCCCAACCTACCCAGATCTACAGCAGAGTCAAACACATCAACATTCCCAGATTCACAGCAGAGTTAAACAGCCCAACCTACCAGATCCACAGCAGTCAAACAACCCAACCTACCCAGATCCACAGCAGTCAAACAACCCAACCTACCCAGATCCACAGCAGAGTCAAACAACCGAACCTACCCAGATCCACAGCAGTCAAACAACCCAACCTACCCAGATCCAGGGCAGAGTCAAACAACCGAACCTACCCAGATCCACAGCAGTCAAACAACCCAACCTACCCAGATCCACAGCAATCAAACACACCAACCTTCCCAGATCCACAGCAGAGTTAAACAGCCCAACCTACCCAGATCCACAGGAGAGTCAAACACATCAACATTCCCAGATCCACAGCAGTCAAACAACCCAACCTACCCAGATCCACAGCAGTGTCAAACAACCCAACCTACCCAGATTCACAGCAGAGTCAAACAACCCAACCTACCCAGATCCACAGCAGAGTCAAACAGCCCAACCTACCCAGATCCACAGCAGTGTCAAACAACCCAACCTACCCAGATTCACAGCAGAGTCAAACAACCCAACCTACCCAGATCCACAGCAGAGTCAAACAGCCCAACCTACCAGATCCACAGCAGTCAAACAACCCAACCTACCCAGATCCACAGCAGAGTCAAACAGCCCAACCTACCAGATCCACAGCAGTCAAACAACCCAAACTACCCAGATCCACAGCAGTGTCAAACAGCCCAACCTACCCAGATCCACAGCAGTCAAACAACCCAATCTACCCAGATCCACAGCAGTGTCAAACAGCCCAACCTACCCAGATCCACAGCAGTGTCAAACAGCCCAAACGACCAGATCCACAGCAGAGTCAAACAGCCCAACCTACCCAGATCCACAGCAGTCAAACAGCCCAACCTACCCAGATCCACAACAAAGTCCAACAGCCCAACCTACCCAGATCCACAGCAGAGTCAAACACATCAACATTCCCAGATCCACAGCAGTCAAACAACCCAACCGACCAAGATTCACAGCAGTGTCAAACAGCCCAACCTACCCAGATCCACAGCAGTCAAACAACCCAACCTACCCAGATCCACAGCAGAGTCAAACAGCCCAACCTACCAGATCCACAGCAGTCAAACAACCCAACCTACCCAGATCCACAGCAGAGTCAAACAACCGAACCTACCCAGATCCACAGCAGTCAAACAATCCAACCTACCCAGATCCATAGCAGTGTCAAACTGCCCAACCTACCCAGAGCCACAGCAGTCAAACAACCCAACCTACCCAGATCCACTGCAGTGTCAATCAGCCCAACCTACCCAGAGCCACAGCTGTCAAACAACCCAACCTACCCAGACCCACTGCAGTGTCAAACAACCCAACCTACCCAGATCCACAGCAGTGTCAAACAACCCAACCTACCCAGATCCACAGCAATCAAACACACCAACCTTCCCAGATCCACAGCAGAGTTAAACAGCCCAACCTACCCAGATCCACAGGAGAGTCAAACACATCAACATTCCCAGATCCACAGCAGTCAAACAACCCAACCTACCCAGATCCACAGCAGAGTCAAACAGCCCAACCTACCCAGATCCACAGCAGTCAAACAACCCAACCTACCCAGATCCACAGCAGTCAAACAACCCAACCTACCCAGATCCACAGCAGAGTCAAACAGCCCAACCTACCAGATCCACAGCAGTCAAACAACCCAACTTACCCAGATCCACAGCAGAGTCAAACAGCCCAACCTACCAGATCCACAGCAGTCAAACAACCCAACCTACCCAGATCCACAGCAGTGTCAAACAGCCCAACCTACCCAGATCCACAGCAGTCAAACAACCCAATCTACCCAGATCCACAGCAGTGTCAAACAGCCCAACCTACCCAGATCCACAGCAGTCAAACAACCCAACCTACCCAGATCCACAGCAGTGTCAAACAGCCCAAACGACCAGATCCACAGCAGAGTCAAACAGCCCAACCTACCCAGATCCACAGTGTCAAACAGCCCAACCTACCCAGATCCACAGCAGTGAAACAGCCCAACCTACCCAGATCCACAACAAAGTCCAACAGCCCAACCTACCCAGATCCACAGCAGAGTCAAACACATCAACATTCCCAGATCCACAGCAGTCAAACAACCCAACCTACCCAGATCCACAGCAGAGTCAAACAGCCCAACCTACCCAGATCCACAGCAGTCAAACAATCCAACCTACCCAGATCCACTGCAGTGTCAAACTGCCCAACCTACCCAGAGCCACAGCAGTCAAACAACCCAACCTGCCCAGACCCACTGCAGTGTCAAACAACCCAACCTACCCAGACCCACTGCAGAGTCAAACAACCCAACCTACCCAGATCCACAGCAGAGTCAAACAGCCCAACCTACCCAGATCCACAGCAGAGTCAAACAACCCAACCTACCCAGATCCACAGCAGTGTCAAACAACCCAACCTACCCAGATTCACAGCAGAGTCAAACAACCCAACCTACCCAGATCCACAGCAGAGTCAAACAGCCCAACCTACCCAGATCCACAGCAGTGTCAAACAACCCAACCTACCCAGATCCACAGCAGAGTCAAACAACCCAACCTACCCAGATCCACAGCAGTGTCAATCAGCCCAACCTACCCAGATCCACAGCAGAGTCAAACAGCCCAACCTACCCAGATCCATAGCAGTGTCAAACAGCCCAACCTACCCAGATCCACAGCAGTGTCAATCAGCCCAACCTACCCAGATCCACAGCAGAGTCAAACAGCCCAACCTACCCAGATCCACAGCAGAGTCAAACAGCCCAACCTACACAGATCCACAGCAGAGTCAAACAGCCCAACCTACCCAGAGCCACAGCAGTCAAACAATCCAACCTACCCAGATCCACAGCAGAGTCAAACAACCCAACCTACCCAGATCCACAGCAGTGTCAATCAGCCCAACCTACCCAGATCCACAGCAGCGTCAAACAGCCCAACCTACCCAGATCCACAGCAGAGTCAAACAGCCCAACCTACACAGATCCACAGCAGAGTCAAACAGCCCAACCTACCCAGAGCCACAGCAGTCAAACAATCCAACCTACCCAGATCCACAGCAGAGTCAAACAACCCAACCTACCCAGATCCACAGCAGAGTCAAACAACCCAACCTACCCAGATCCACAGCAGTCAAACAACCCAACCTGCCCAGACCCACTGCAGTGTCAAACAATCCAACCTACCCAGATCCACAGCAGTGTCAAACAACCCAACCTACTCAGATCCACAGCAGTGTCAAACAACCCAACCTACTCAGATCCACAGCAGTCAAACAACCCAACCTACCCAGATCCACAGCAGTGTCAAACAACCCAACCAACCCAGATCCACAGCAGAGTCAAACAGCCCAACCTACCCAGATCCACAGCTGTCAAACAACCCAACCTACCCAGATCCACAGCAGAGTCAAACAGCCCAACCTACCAGATCCACAGCAGTCAAACAACCCAACCTACCCAGATCCACAGCAGAGTCAAACAGCCCAACCTACCCAGATCCACAGCAGTCAAACAACCCAACCTACCCAGATCCACAGCAGAGTCAAACAACCCAACCTACCCAGATCCACAGCAGAGTCAAACAGCCCAACCTACCAGATCCACAGCAGTCAAACAACTCAACCTACCCAGATCCACAGCAGAGTCAAACAGCCCAACCTACCAGATCCACAGTGTCAAACAGCCCAACCTACCCAGATCCACAGCAGTGTCAAACAGCCCAAACGACCAGATCCACAGCAGAGTCAAACAGCCCAACCTACCCAGATCCAAAGTGTCAAACAGCCCAACCTACCCAGATCCACAGCAGTCAAACAGCCCAACCTACCCAGATCCACAGCAGAGTCAAACAGCCCAACCTACCCAGTTCCACAGCAGAGTCAAACAGCCCAACCTACCCAGATCCACAGTGTCAAACAGCCCAACCAACCCAGATCCACAGCAGTCAAACAGCCCAACCTACCCAGAGCCACAGCAGTCAAACAATCCAACCTACCCAGATCCACAGTATCAAACAGCCCAACCTACCCAGACCCACAGCAGTCAAACAACCCAACCTACCCAGATCCACAGCAGAGTCAAACAACCGAACCTACCCAGATCCACTGCAGTGTCAAACTGCCCAACCTACCCAGAGCCACAGCAGTCAAACAACCCAACCTACCCAGATCAACAGCAGTCAAACAACCCAACCTACCCAGATCCACAGCAGTGTCAATCAGCCCAACCTACCCAGAGCCACAGCTGTCAAACAACCCAACCTACCCAGATCCACAGCAGTCAAACAACCCAACCTGCCCAGACCCACAGCAGTGTCAAACAACCCAACCAACCCAGATCCACAGCAGTGTGAAACAACCCAACCTACCAAGTTCCACAGCAGAGTCAAGCAGCCCAACCTACCCGGATCCACAGCAGTGTGAAACAACCCAACCTACACAGTTCCACAGCAGAGTCAAGCAGCCCAACCTACCCAGATCAAACAGTCCAACCTCCCCCGATCCATAGCAGTCAAACAGCCGTACCTACCTTGATCCACAGCAAATCAAACAGCCCAACCTAACCAGATCCTCAGCAGTCAAACAGCCCAACCTACCCAGATCCACAGCAAATCAAACAGCCCAACCTACCCAGATCCACAGCAGTCAAACAGCCCAACCTAACCAGATCCTCAGCAGAGTCAAACAGCCCAACCTATCCAGATCCATAGCAGTGTTAAACAACCCAACCTACCCAGATCCACAACAGAGTCACACATCCCAACCTGCCCGGATCCTCAGCATCAAACAGCCCAACCGACCCAGATCCACAGCAGATCAAACAGTCCAACCCACCCAGATACTCAGCACAGTCAAACAGCCCAACATACCCAGATCCACAGCAGTGTTAAACAGCCCAACCTACCCCGATGCACAGCAAAGGTCAAAGAGCCCAACCTACCCAGATCCACAGCAGCCAAACAACCCAACCTATCCAGATGCATAGCAGTGTCAAACAGCCCAACCTACTTAGATCCACAGCAAAGTCAAATAGCCCAACCTACACAGATCCACAGCAAAGTCAAATAGCCCAAGCTATCCAGATCCACAGCAGAGTCAAGCAGCCCAACCTACCCCGATGCACAGCAAAGGTCAAAGAGCCCAACCTACCCAGATCCACAGCAGCCAAACAACCCAACCTATCCAGATGCATAGCAGTGTCAAACATCCCAACTTATCCAGATCAATAGCAGCCAAACAACCCAACCAACCCAGGTCCACAGCAGTGTCAAACAAACCAACCTACCCAGATCCACAGCAGAGTCAGGCAGCCCAACCTTATCAGATCCACAGCAGAGTCAATCAGCCCAACCTACCCAGATCCATAGCAGCCAAACAACGGGCCGCACGATAGCATGGTGGTTTGCACAATTGCTTCACAGCTCCAGGGTCCCAGGTTCGATTCCGGCTTGGGTCACTGTCTGTGTGGAGTCTGCATGTTCTCCCCGTGTGTGCGTGGGTTTCCTCCGGGTGCTCCGGTTTCCTCCCACAGTCCAAAGATGTGCAGGTTAGGTGGATTGGCCATGCTAAATTGCCCTTAGTGTCCAAAATTGCCCTTAGTGCTGGGTGGGGTTACTGTGTTACGTGGATAGGGTGGAGGTGTGGACTTGGGTATGGTGCTCTTTCCAAGAGCCGGTGCAGACTCGATGGGTCGAATGGCCTCCTTCTGCACTGTAAATTCTATGATTCTATGTCACCCAACCTACCCAGATCCACAGCAGAGTCCAACACAATGATGTTGAGCTCATTCGGGAAAATACTAGAGTCTGTTGCAAAGCTGTGTAATAGCGGCACTTCGAAACTATCAATGGGATTCGACAAAGACATCATGAATTTATGATAAGGGAAATCATGTTTCCCCAATCTATTGCAGTTTTTTGAAGATGTAACTGTAGAATAGATAAGGGTGAACCAGTGGATATGGTGCATTTGGATTTTCAGAAAACTTTTGATAAATCTCCACGTACGAGGTTCGTGTTGAAAATTAAAGCACATGAGATTGGAGGTAATATAGTGGCATGGATTGTGAATTGGTTAGAAGACAGGACACAGAGTAGGAATAAGTAGGTCTTTTTCGAAGTGGCGGATGTTGACCAGTGGATTCCCGTAGGGGTCAGTACTTGGGGGCCCCCAGCTATTCACAATAAACATAAGAACATAGGGGGCGGGATTCTCCCAACGGGCGTCTTAAGTGCCGCCGCCGGAGTAAAACCGGGAGTGTTTTATTCCGGTGCCCGTTCCGGGACCCCATTCTCAGGCCCACAGAGGGCTAGGACGGCGCTGGAGCGGCCTACGCTGCTCCAGCTGCCGATTCCGGCCTGAACCCGACGCTGTGGGCCCAACTAGTACATGCACAGTGGCCTTCTTCCCCGCGGCGGCCCCAGCGCCAAATCACATAGAATTTACAGTGCAGAAGGAGACCATTCGGTCCATCCAGTCTGCACCGGCTCTTGGAAAGAGCACCCTAGTTAAACCCACACCTCCACCCTATCCCTATAACCCTGCAACCACATCTAACCTAAGGGCAATTTAGCATGGCCAATCCATCTAACCTGCACATCTTTGGACCGTGGGAGGAAACCCACGCAGACACGGAGAGAACGTGCAGACTCTGCACAGACAGTGACCTAAGCAGGAATCGAACCTGGGACCCTGGAGCTGTGAAGCCATAGTGCTAACCACTATGCTACCGTGCTGCCCCTACAGGAGCCGTCACGGAGGAAAGGAGGCCGCGGGGCAGAGAGGCTTGCCCGCCGATCGTTGTTCCCCGATCGCGGGCCGGGCCAAATACATGAGAAGTATTTGGCAGGAAGGATCAAGGAAAACCCAAAAGCTTTCTATAGGTATGTCAGGAATAAGCGAATGACTAGGGAAAGAGTAGGACCAGTCAAGGACAGGGATGGGAAATTGTGTGTGGAGTCTGAAGAGATAGGCGAGATACTAAATGAATATTTTTCGTCAGTATTCACTCAGGAAAAAGATAATGTTGTGGAGGAGAATGCTGAGCCCCAGGCTAATAGAATAGATGGCATTGAGGTACGTAGGGAAGAGGTGTTGGCAATTCTGGACAGGCTGAAAATAGATAAGTCCCCGGGACCTGATGGGATTTATCCTAGGATTCTATGGGAGGCCAGGGAAGAGATTGCTGGACCTTTGGCTTTGATTTTTATGTCATCATTGGCTCCAGGAATAGTGCCAGAGGACTGGAGGACAGCAAATGTGGTCCCTTTGTTCAAAAAGGGGAGCAGAGACAACCCCGGCAACTATAGACCGGTGAGCCTCACGTCTGTAGTGGGTAAAGTCTTGGAGGGGATTATAAGAGACAAGATTTATAATCATCTAGATAGGAATAATATGATCAGGGATAGTCAGCATGGCTTTGTGAAGGGTAGGTCATGCCTCACAAACCTTATTGAGTTCTTTGAGAAGGTGACTGAACAGGTAGATGAGGGTAGAGCAGTTGATGTGGTGTATATGGATTTCAGCAAAGCGTTTGATAAGGTTCCCCACGGTAGGCTATTGCAGAAAATACGGAGGCTGGGGATTGAGGGTGATTTAGAGATGTGGATCAGAAATTGGCTAGCTGAAAGAAGACAGAGGGTGGTGGTTGATGGGAAATGTTCAGAATGGAGTACAGTCACAAGTGGAGTACCACAAGGATCTGTTCTGGCGCCGTTGCTGTTTGTCATTTTTATCAATGACCTAGAGGAAGGCGCAGAAGGGTGGGTGAGTAAATTTGCAGACGATACTAAAGTTGGTGGTGTTGTCGATAGTGTAGAAGGATGTAGCAGGTTACAGAGGGATATAGATAAGCTGCAGAGCTGGGCTGAGAGGTGGCAAATGGAGTTTAATGTAGAGAAGTGTGAGGTGATTCACTTTGGAAGGAATAACAGGAATGCGGAATATTTGGCTAATGGTAAAGTTCTTGAAAGTGTGGATGAGCAGAGGGATCTAGGTGTTCATGTACATAGATCCCTGAAAGTTGCCACCCAGGTTGATAGGGTTGTGAAGAAGGCCTATGGAGTGTTGGCCTTTATTGGTAGAGGGATTGAGTTCCGGAGTCAGGAGGTCATGTTGCAGCTGTACAGAACTCTGGTATGGCCGCATTTGGAGTATTGCGTACAGTTCTGGTCACCGCATTATAGGAAGGACGTGGAGGCTTTGGAGCGGGTGCAGAGGAGATTTATCAGGATGTTGCCTGGTATGGAGGGAAAATCTTATGAGGAAAGGCTGATGGACTTGAGGTTGTTTTCGTTGGAAAGAAGAAGGTTAAGAGGAGACTTAATAGAGGCATACAAAATGATCAGGGGGTTGGATAGGGTGGACAGTGAGAGCCTTCTCCCGCGGATGGAAATGGCTGGCACGAGGGGACATAGCTTTAAACTGAGGGGTAATAGATATAGGACAGAGGTCAGAGGTAGGTTCTTTACGCAAAGAGTAGTGAGGCCGTGGAATGCACTAGCTGCTACAGTAGTGAACTCGCCAACACTGAGGGCATTTAAAAGTTTATTGGATAAACATATGGATGATAATGGCATAGTGTAGGTTAGATGGCTTTTGTTTCGGTGCAACATCGTGGGCCGAAGGGCCTGTACTGCGCTGTATTGTTCTATGTTCTATGTTCTAATGCTGAGGTCCCGCTGGCTCATAGGATGTTAGAGCAGCGGTGGTCGGACTCGGCTTTTTGTTGACGGCGGCTCGGCCCATTTGGGCCGGAGAATCGGCTCGCTGGCCAGTGCTGGCCCGGGCCAGAGAATCGGCGCATGCCCCAAGTAAATTACCCCGATGGCGCCGATTCTCCGCACTGTGGAGAATTGCGTGGCGCGATTCGCGCGGTGCCACGCCGATTCTCCAACCTGGCGGGGGGTCGGAGAATTCCGCCCAAGAACTAGGAGCAGGAGTAAACCGTCTGGCCTTTCCAGCCTGCTCCGCCATTCACTGAGATCATGGCTGATCTTTTGTGGAATTTAGATTGATGCGGGGGGCGGGGGGGGGATCTTATAGAAACATATAAAATTATGAAGGGAATAGATAGGATCGATGCAGGGAGGTTGTTTCCACTGGCGGGTGAAAGCAGAACTAAGGGGCATAGCCTCAATAAAAGGGGAAATAGATTTATGACTGAGCTCAAGAGGAACTTCTTCACCCAAAGGGTTGTGAATCTATGCAATTCCCTGCCCAGTGAAGCAGTTGAGGCTCCTTCATTAAATGTTTTCAAGGTAAAGATTTTTGAAGAATAAAGGAATAAAGGGTTATGGTGTTCGGGCGGGAAAGTGGAGCTGAGTCCCCAAAAGATCAGCCATGATCTCATTAAATGGCAGAGCAGGCTCGAGGGGCCAGATGTCCTACTCCTGCTCTCACTTATGTTCTTATATATATTGCCAACCAGAGAAACACCCATTAATCCCCACTCTTTGCTTCCTATTAATTAACCAATCCTCTGTCCATGCTACTACTTTACCCATAATGCCGTGCATCGTTAGCTTTTGCAGCAACCTTTTGTGTGGCATCTTGTCAAAAGTTTTCTGGAAATTCAGCTATACCATATCCATTAGTTCCCTGTTGTCTACTGCACTGGGAATGCCCTCAAAAAAGTCTACTAAATTAGTTCGGCACGACCTGCCCTTTATGAACCCATGCTGCATCTGTCCAATGGGACAATTTCCACCCCGATGCCTCCCTATTTCTTCCTTGATGATAGATTCCAGCATCTTCCCTACTACCGAAGTTAAGCTAACTGGCCTATAATTACCCGCTTTCTGTCTACCTCCTCTTTTAAACAGTGGTGTCACGTTTCCTAATTTCCAATCTGCCGGGACCACCCCGAGTTTAGTGAATTTTGGTAAATTATCACTAGTGCATTTGCAATTTTCCTCGCCATCTCTTTTAGTACCCTGGGATGCATTCCATCAGGGCCAGGAGACTTGTCTACCTTTAGCCCCATTAGCTTGCCCATCACTACCTCCTTGGTGATAACAATCCTCTCAAGGTCCTCACCTGTCATAGCCTCATTTACCTCAGTCACTGGCATGTTATTTGTGTCTTCCACTGTGAAGACTGACCCCAAAAACCTATTCAGTTCCTCAGCCATTTCCTCATCTCCCATTATTAAATCTCCCTTCTCATCCTCTAAAGGACCAATATTTATCTTAGCCACTCTTTTTTGTTTTCTATATTTGTAGAAACTTTTACTATCTGTTTTTATATTCTGAGCAAGTTTACTCTCATAATCTATCTTACTCTTCTTTATAGCTTTTTTCTTAGCTTTCTGTTGCCCCCTAAAGATTTCCCAATCCTCTAGTCTCCCACTAATCTTTGCCACTTTGTATGCTTTTCCTTCAATTTGATACGCTCCCTTATTTCCTTAGATATCCACGGTCGATTTTCCCTCTTTCTACCGTCCTTCCTTTTTGTTGGTATAAACGTTTGCTGAGCACTGAAAAATCACTTGGAAGGTTCTCCACTGTTCCTCAACTGTTTCACCATAAAGTCTTTGCTCCCAGTCTACCTTAGCCAGCTCTTCTCTCATCCAATTGTAATCTCCTTTGTTTAAGCACAAAACACCAGTGTTTGATTTAACCTTCTCAACCTCCATCTGTTTTTAAATTCCACCATATTGTGATCACTCCTTCCGAGAGGATACGTCAATGATTTGGATGAAGGAACCAGATGGAATATTTCCAAGTTTGTTGACTACATGAAACTTGGTGGGAATATGAGTGGTGAGGAGAATGTTAAGAGGCTTCAAGGTGATTGAGACAAGTTGATTGAGTGGGAAGTACATGGCAGATGCGGTATAATGTGGATAAATATGAAGTCATCCACTTCAGACTGGGAAATGAATGGCAGAGTATTATTTAAATGGTCATAAATTGGAAATGCTGATGTACAAAGTGACCTGAGTGTTCTTATACATTGGCCACTGAAAACAAACATGCAGGTACAGCAAGCAGTTAGGAAGACAAATGTTGGCCTTCATTGCAAGAGGATTTATGTACAGGAGCAAGGATGTCTTAATGCAGCTGTACAGGGCCTTGGTGAGGTACCTGGGGTATTGTGAGCAGTTTTGGTCTCCTTATCTAAGAAAGGATATATTTGCCATAGAGGGAGTGCAGCAAAGGTTCACCAAACTGATTTCTGGGTCGGCAGGATTGTTGTATGAGGAGAGATTGGGTTGACTGTGCCTGTATTCAATGGAATGTAGAAGAATGTGAGGGGATCTCATTGATATGTATCAAATTCTGACAGGGTTGCACAGACTGGATGCAGGGATGATGTTCCCCTTGGCTGGGTGGATGGGGGAAGGTCTAGAACAAGGGGCCACAGTGTCAAGATACGGGGTTGGGCCATTTAGGACTGAGATGTGGAGAAATCTCTTCACTCAGAGGATGGTGAAGCTGTGGAATTCTCTACCACAGAAGCTGCGGAGGCCAAAACACTGAATATATTTACAAAGGAAATAGATTTCTAGACATTCAAGGCGTATGGGGGAGAGCGGGAGTATGGCACTAAGATAGAGGGTTAACCGTGATCATATCGAATGGTGGAGCAGCGCAAGGGCTGATTGGCCTACTCCTGATCCTGGTTTGTATTTTTCTATATTTTACTCAATGTCATATTAGGAGGTGGAACAAAAATACATTATTATATTCTTTTTATTCTTCCATACCATGGGCAAGAAATAAATTGAAGGAATTCAAAGGTGGAGAAATGAAAGAGAGGAACATGTGGAGCTGGATTGCAATATTCTAGACCTAGGGGGTATGGAGATGTGACAGATCGGGGAGGAAGTGGATATTGCTGCCAAGACTATCATTGACCATTCCGAATACCCCCATGTACTGATGCCTTTTTAAAAAAGTATTTTTATTCTCCTCCTTTTTCACATTTTCTCCCAAATTTACACCCAACAATAAACAATAATCAGTAATGAATGTAATGTCAATCCCCATATCAATAACAACGATCCCATCCTCCCACCAAACAGTAGCCCGCATGTTAACATAAACAAATGACAAAAAGGAATCCGGAATCACCCAAAGTCACCATTAACCCCAACCCACCCAGCCTCTCCACCCAATGTTCGATGTAATCCGATTCTCCAAAGTGCATAATGAATAATGCCCATGAATTGTAGAACCCCTCCATCCTTCTCCTCAGTTCAAATTTGACCTTCTCAAGAGTCAAGAATTCCAGCAGGTCCCCCCGCCACGCCAGGGCACAGGGTCGAGACGTTGATCTCCACCCTAACAGGATCCGTCTTCGGGCGATCAATGAGGCGAAGGCTACAACATCTTCCTCCACGCCCGTTTCCAACCCCGGCTGGTCCGACACCCCGAACATGGCCTCCTGAGGGCCCGTGTCCAGTTTCACGTGCACCACTTTAGAAATTACCCTAAACACCTCCTTCCAGTAATCCTCCAGCTTTGGACAGGACCAAAACATATGAATGTGATTTGCCCCCCCCTTTGCAATGTACTGATGTCTTGCTAGGCATTTCAGAGGGCAGTTAAGAGTCAATCACATTGCTGTGGATCTGGAGTCACATATAGACAAGACCAGATAAGGATGGCAGATTTTCTTCCCTGAAGGTCATTAGTGTTAATGACATTGGGGGAGAGAGGAGTGGAACCATGCCAAGGCAGCGCTGTGTTGATGGGAAGGAGGAGGATGGAACTATGAGCTAATCAAGAAACATTGTGTTCATGGCAAGAAATTATGGTACTGGCAACTAACAAGGGCAGCTCCCATACCACGGACAGGAAAAAGATTGAAGGAATTCGAAGGGGCAGTAATGAAAGAGAGGAACATGTGGAGCTGGATGGCACCATTCCAGGAGCTTGGAGAGCATGGGGAGGCCAAAGACAGGGTGGGAAATGGAGACTGCAGTAAAATTGAGAGGTCTTTTTGAGGAAAGGTGGGGAGAGGAGAGAGCCATTGGTTTTGTCTGAGAATGTTGAATTAGGAGGGGGCTGTGAAGGAAAGAGATGAGCTTCCTGACAGCCTGGGTGATGGGGGAGAAATCTTCCAAAATACTAATTCATTAGGGGAGCCATTTCTGGAAATGTCTGTAGAAACTGTCAATATTCTCAATTCAGTATAAGATTTTAGTTGGTGACTTCCAGCGGCAGCCATGGTCTGATGGGTTGCACATGGGGTGGCTCCTGCCTGGGGGCATTGGCTTTGGTCCTTTTTACCCGATTAATCGGGGAGTTTGATGGATCATGTGTGAGGAGAGGGGAAGGCGATTGTTTCTCCTCCGGATTGGAATGTCTATGTGGTATCAAACCCAGGAATTGAAGGAGACCCCTGGTGCAGCCCAAGGTGGGAAGATGGAGGAGGGGGAAAGGTTGTCGTCGACGGTAAAACTGTCTATGGAGCAATTGATGAGTTTTATTAAGGACGAATTTCGGCAGCAACTAAAGGAGATGCAGGGACATTGGTCGAGGGCGATTTGAGGGGGCCGCAGGACCTCTTCGGGACCTTGGATCTGGTGGAGAAGCGCTTGGAAGTGGAAGGGGCAACGATCCAGTGATGTCCGGCCAGAGTGACTGGATTGTGTCGGTGGGCACAGTGATGACCATCCTCACTGTCTATGTGGTCACTGTGCGAGGAGTTTGCACATTCTTCCCGTGTCTGCGTGGGTTTCACCCCCACAACCCAGAGATGTGCAGGGTAGGTGGATTGGCCACGCTAAATTGTCCCTTAATTGGAAAAAATGAATTGGGCACTCTAAATTGAAATAAAAAGAGAATGCCATCCTGGGTGATGTCTGTGAGGTGCGGTTTGCGAGGCCTCGGTTACAAAATCTTCATATTGTGGGCCTGCCAAAGGGCAAGGAACGAATGCCATGGGCTACGTTGCAAAGATGTTTGAGATGTTGGTGGAGGAGATGGTTTTCGACAAGGCCCCAGAGGTGGACCCTGTCCTCCGATCCTTCGAGCAGAAGCCGAGGGCTAGGGAGCTGCAATGGACGTTTCAGGACAAAGAAAAGATCTTGAGGTGGGCCAAGGCGAGTCGGGACTGCGGGTGGAAGGCAATTGGATATGGATCTACCAGGACATCGGTGCCGACCTAGCCAAGAGACAGGTGGGATTTAATAAGCCTAAGGCGGTGTTTTTTCAGCCCGGCCTAACTCTGGGTAACTTTCAAGGTTCAGGAATTTTACTACTTTAAAAAAAAAAATTTCGAGTACCCAATTCATTTTTTCCAATTAAGGGGCAATTTAGCGTGGCCAATCCACCTACCCTGCACCTCTTTGGGTTGTGGGGGCGAAACCCACGCAGACACGGGGAGAATGTGCAAACTCCACACGGACAGTGACCCAGAGCCGGGATCGAACCTGGGACCTCGGCGCCGTGAAGCAGCAGTGCTAACCCACTGTGCCGTCCCTTGAATATTACTTCTTGACGCCGGAGGACGCAAATTACTTCATTAGGGAGGACGGGTTCGGGGAGGGCAGAGTGCGGGACCTTTGCACCACGTGTACCTTTGGGAGAGATCTGTGCTTTTTGTACCTTTTGTAACCTTTTGTATTTTGTGTACTTTACTGTACATTTTGTATCTTTTCTACACTGTTGTGTCTTTTTGTACGTGTTGTACCCTTTGTACTGTTCACGATTGATTGTGTTTGCATGTCTGCGGGTTATTGGGGATAATTGATAATTTTGTGTATGGGGGGCGTCTTTGGTGTATTGTCTTCATTGTTATGGGAGCGGGATGTTGAGAGAATGGATATGGGGGTGGGTGGAGGTGGGGATGAGGCGGTTCAAGTGGAACTGGGGGCGTGGGTAATTTGGAAGGTGCTGATGGGGCCCTTTGTCTGGGCCTCCAGGTGGGGGGTGCCACGCGAGCAGGAGACACTAGAGAACCAGACTGATTCCTGGGATGGCGGGACTGATGAATGAGGAGAGATTGAATCGGTTAGGATTGTATTCGCTGCAGTTCAGATGAGAGGGGATCTCATAGAAACCTATAAAATTCTACCAGGACTGGACATGGTAGATGCAGGAAGGATGTTCCCGATGGTGGAGGTGTCCAGAACCAGGGGGCTGGATTCGGTGCTTTTGGCAGATAGGGAATTTTGTGATAAGATGCTGCTGGCGATTAAGAATTACATTGAGCTTAATCAAAGCGGGGAGGTGTCTGCAGCCGCATTCTGGGAGGGATTGAAGGCGGTGGTTGGGGGGGAAATTATTTTGTTTCAGGCCCATCGGTTTAGGGTTGAGAGGGAGAAGAGGCAGAGGTTCAAAGGCAAAGTAGACTTGGATCGGAGGCACTCGGTTGCTGATGGAAAGGAAGAAGCTGCAGGAGCAGTTAGATTTGTTGGCACAGGGAAGGCGGTGCAGTCTGGGAGAAGGCGGTGCAGTCTGGGAGAAGGCGAGCTGTGAAGTGTTTGAGGTCTTTTATAGAGGGTTGTACATTGCTGAGCCTAGTGGAGCGGGAGCAGATATGGCTTTTGGATGGGTAGGCGTTTCCGGAGATGAAGGAGGGGAAGCGGCAGGCATTGGAGGAGCCACGGGGGGGTGCATTGGCACCATGCAGGAGCCACGGGGGGTGCATTGGCATCATGCAGTCGGGCACAGCGCCATGCCGGACGGCTTTCCGGCGGAATTTTATTTCTTTACTTTATTTTTTTTAAATTCTTTTTTTTTAAATTAATGGGCAATTTAGCGTGGCCAATCCACCTACACTGCACATCTTTGGGTTGTGGGGGTGAGACCAACGCAGGCATGGTGAGAATGTGCAAACTCCACATGGACAGTGACCTGGGGCCGAGATCGAACCCGGGTCCTCAGCGCTGTGAGGCAGCAGTGCTAACCACTGTGCCGCCGTGCCACCCTCGGCCAAATTTTATAAACAGTTCTCGACGCAATCCCGCATTTTGAGTATGTTTAAAGAGGCGGTGGAGAGGGGGGAGATGCCTGTCTCGCTGGCGTAGGCGTCTATTTCTCTGATTGTGAAAAGGAAAAAGGACTTAATGGAGTGTGGGTCTGATAGGCCCATCTCACTTTTAAACACGGGTGTGAAAATATTGGCTAAGCTTTGTTGAGGAAGTTGGAGGACGTGTACCGGATGTTGTCTCAGAGGATCGGAGGGATTCGTGAAGGGGGTGGCAGCTCTCTAGTAGTATTAGGGGCTGTTGAATGTGGTTATGACCCCTTCGTGTTGGGGGGTGGGGGGGGAGACACACACACAGGTGCCTGAGGTTAGTGTAACGATGGGGGGGGGGGGGGGGAGACCGGTGCCTGAGGTTAGTGTACCGATGGATGCGAAGAAGGCTTTTGACCAGGTGGAGTGGCGGTACCTGTTTGGAGTCCTTGAGAGGTTTGGGTTTGGCCTGAGGTTCGTGGCCTGGTCACGGCTACTGTACGCGTCCCCTGGGGCGAATGTGGGAATGAACAACACAAATTTGGGGTATTTTGGGCTGTATAGGGCGACAAGACAGGGATGCCTGTTGTCACCATTGCTGTTCACGTTGGCGATCATGCTCCGAGCCTCAAATGAGTGGCAGGGGATTGTGAGTAGGGGGTAGAGAGCACAGGGTGTCTCTGTGTGCCGATGGTTTATTGTTGTATCTGGCGAAGCCACTGGAATGAATGGGCTACATTATCGACTTTTTGGAGATGTTTGGGGTAAATTGAATGCCGAGAAAAGTGAGATGTTCCTGCTGAATGCTCCAGGGCGGTATGTGAGTTCGGGGGCCCTGCCAGTTAAGGTGGCTAGGGTTAGATTCTGTTTTTTATGGATTCAGGTGGTGCATGCCTCGGCCACCATGCAGAATTGAAACTTAACGGGTCAGATAGAGGGGTATGGGGGACGGGGGGGGACTTCAAAAGATGGGACACCCTTCATCTGATAATCGGCAGGGAGGGTAAAGGTGGTAAAGATGAATGTATTGCCGAGGTTCTTGTTTATTTTTCAATCCCTCCCAATTTTCCTTCCCAAGGCCTATTTTCGAAAGCTGGGCAAACTGGTTTTGGAGTTTGTTAGGGCAGGCAGGAATCCGAGGGTTAGTAGGGTCCTATTGCAAAGAAGGGGGGGGGGTTCTGGTGCTCTCTAACCTGCTGCATTATTATTGGGCAGCAAATGCCAAGAATATGAGACGATGGTGGGGAAGGGGGTTCAGACTGGGTCCGCCTGGAGGGGGAATCTTGTTGGGGGACGGGTTTGCGGGCTCTGGCGACAGCCCGATTCCTTTTTCCCCAGGGAAGTATACGAGCAGCCTAGTGGTGGCATCTTTAAGATCTGGAATCAGTAACGAGGCACTTTAAATTAGGGCATATGTCAGTATTACCCCCATTGTATGGAAACCATAGGTTTGCATCTGGGGCGATGTATGGAAGATGGCGTGAGGATGGGATGGAGCGGGTGTGGAACTATTTGCTGAGAGTAAGTTTGCGAGGTTGGAGGTAGCGCGAGGGAGGTTTGAGTTGCTGAGGGGGAGCGAGTTTAGATATTGGCAGGTGAGGGATTTTGATTGGAAGGATCTGCCCTTGTTTCCTCAGCTGGCGGACCGTACGCTGTTAGAGAAGCTGTTGGTCTGGGATGAGCGGGGTAAGGGAGGTTTGGGGATATCTAAGGGTGGCTGGGAGAGAAGGTGGTCAGCCCTAGTGGAAGGGATGAAGTGAAAGTGGGAGGAAGAGTTGGGGATCGGAATGGGGTGGGGAATTTGGAGTGAGATAATGCCCCAAATTATCTCAACTTCCTCAGTTGAGCCGTATACAGTTTAAGGTGGTACATCGGATTCATATTACTCGAGCCCGGATGAGGGGGTTCTTCCCGGGAGGATGTGTCTGAGAGGTGGGCAGACGAACATGTTCACATATTCTGGGGTGTGTAAAGTTGGGTAGCTTCTGGGGGGCGGTGTTTGAGATTCTGTCAGAGATTGTGGGGGTAAGGATGACGCCCGGACCCTATGGTGCTGATTTTTGGGGAGCCGGAGACCGGTCGACCGGGGCTGCAGGAAGGGAAGGGGGGGATGTGGTGACTTTCTCCTTCCTGATTGCCCGGCAACGGATACTGTTGAATTGGAGGTCGGCTGTGCTTCCGGGAAACGCAGCATGGTTGGGAAATCTGTAAGAATTTCTTATGCTGGAGCAGATAAAGTTAGCCCTCGCGGTCGGAGGAGGATTTTACGTGCGTTGGAGGCCATTTCTGTCTGTGTTTGAGGAATTGTTCATTTTGGGGGGGAGGGAGGAGGGGATTCAAAGGGGGAAAATCAAACTACATGTGTTTCGTTTATTTTGTGCTATGTTGACGTGTTTGGAATAAAATATGTTGGAAAAAAAAATTTTAGTTCGTTCATTTGAAAATGTTCAGTTATAACATGTCTCATGGCATGAATCACAGCTTTTGTTATTTAGCAAGCTTTCAGTCTGGAAACTGCTGCCTAACCTGGAACATAAGGAAAAAGCATTGGGCAAGCTCGGAACTGGGAACCAAATCCAGGGCTAATGTTCAGACCATTGTTGCATTCTAATTTGAACTAATTTCTGACTAACTTCAACAGCTCTCATCATTTTGACCTAATGAACCGATCTGCTGAAGCTCTGTCAGAAATCGGGATAAGATTCCTACTGTTTCCATGATCAAGGGATCAGTAAAGCTATATTTATAAACGTTGTTTACATTCTGCTTTAAAATACCTGCAATCTTAATCTCCTGTCAAATAAAAACACAAAATGCTGGAAAATACACAAGGTCCTTGAGCATGTAAAGGAGAAAAAGCAGGTGAACATTTTAGCTAGAACCCTTCATTAAACCTGGAAATATTAATACATATATATATTATATATGATGCATATAAAAATAGTGCCTCATGTCTTAAACTGTTGTTGAGGAAAAGTGTGTGAACATGTCACTGGTTGTGACCAGGTAATAGCATAAAAAAATATTTTGAAAACAAAATATCCCTGTGAAGGTGAAAGTTTTCCAAGTCATTGAAAAGGGAGCTTGCTTAGTATTGCGAGTGACTAGCTATTTGGATCTTTCTGAATATAAACCTGATGTTTGCTCTCTTTCTCCTCTGTCATGTATTAGATTGTGGTACAGAGAACTGCCGATCAGTGACACAGGAGCATGCCACGGCACTGGGACTGGGGATATTTGGCTTGCTAGTGGAACGTTGCATTGAACAGTTAAAGGAAGCTGCTCGAGGCAAGTATCAATGTCTGTACCTGTGGAATGTTCCTTTCTTCTGGGACTGATTGGAAGAAAGAAGGGCCAGTGTCTCTGCTCTACGTAACACTGTTTGAAGTGTGACGTATTTCTTTCAAGGTGAAATAAGCACATATGATACACCCCCTTTAATGGGATTGTGCTCTGTTGTGTGCAAACTGCTAATGCTTTGATCACTACCTAGCTCCTGTGCTTAGTGATTTACTAAATACTGTAGTGTGCAGTGTTTTTGACACGTGTTTCCATATTCAGCCAAAAGACTTCAGGCTACAATGGCTCAACAGGCCAACCAGGGGTAGAAAGACTGCTCAGTTAGTGTAGCATGAGTCTGAGTGACAAAGCACAGGTTTTGCATTGTAATTCCACCCAAACCCTGTCCCTAGTCTTCATCGTATATTCCATGGTTATGCCAAGTGAAGATAGAATCATAGAGCACAGAAAAGAGACCTTTCTGTACATTGTGCCTATGCTGGTTCTATGAAAGAGTTATTAGTCCCACTTTCCCAATAGCCCAGCATAAATGTTCCATCTCAAATATATGACCAATTCTGGTTCTTTGGGAAGTTATCATAATTTTTGTTCTTTGGTTACTGACACTCTTGCCAAAAGAAAATAGGTTCTTCTTAATTCCTCTATCAAAACCACAAATAATTTTGAACACCTTTATGAAATCACCCCTGAACTCTTTTAACATGAAGTCCGTGTCCATTTAGAGGGAAATTAAATTGCCAGGCAATGATTTATGTTGTGGGAAGATCCTGAAAGAAGGGAGAGGGCAGAATAATGCATCATAATAAATTGCTGATCACTATCAGAAAAGCTAACATAGTTCTGATGGGGTCCAGTTTGAAAGAAAGTTTCCTTCTCTTGGTCTACCCTTTTTCCAAAGTATATTATCGATTCCATGTCCTTGGCCATCGTCTCTGCCTTTGTGGCCTTGATTATTCCAATGGGCTCCTGGCATCCATCATTCATCCCCCAAAACCTCAGCTCATCCAAAAGTCTGCTTCCTTATAACCTATCCTCCACCTTATAACCTATCCTGCAGAAGGTCCAGTGCTCCCATCACACCCTGCCCTTGCTGATCGATGTTGGCTCCCACTCCTACTGTGTCTCTGGTTGGAAGTTCATGTTTTTTTGTCTGGAAATCCTTTATGGACTTGGAGCTTGTTTTTTCAGTAATCTCCTCCAGACTATTAACCACCCACCTCCTAAATCTGTTCCTCTGAAAATTGCCTTTTATGCGTCTCCCTTTTCCCTCCCACTCTAGATGGCCGTGGTTTTAGTCCTCACACTCTGGAATTCCGTTCATTGATATGTCTGCACATCCACTCCCACTGCTCCTTTAAGACAATCCTCATAAAAGCATTCAGTCTCCCCTACTAATATCTCCCTTTTGGCTTGGTGCCTGTTCTTGCATCTGCAAAATACCTTGGGATGTCTTTCCATGTGAAAGACACACCATGAAAGCAAGTTGATTCCACATAGTTGGAAGGAAATGTTACGTTTAACTTGCAGTGCAAACCTGTTATCAATTGGATTTGTTCATTTGGTACTTGGATGATGGAAAGTCTTCCATTCCTGTTTCAGTTGCCATGATCATCAGTTCTCATTGGGTTCTATCTCCAATACGCACAATATGTTACTGCAGTCGTCTGCTCACAGTCACCAGGAGCACCCAATGTGTTCTGTGTTCATTGGGTTGGGCCATTGTGATCTTCATCAGGATGAGCCCCTGAATGGAGGGTTGCTTGAAGTTTTTAAAGATTCTCATATTTCAGAGGATCCTTTCTCTTTCGATAACTCTGGGAAAATCTCTAGTTAATCTCTCGGTTTAAGTTGGTTTTCCTCCATAACTTTCTGTCTCGTTGGCCTCAAAGATTCTATCTTGGGGCCATGGCCCCTTTAACACTCAAGTATTTTCTGCGTTACTTTTAAAATTGGCGTTTACTGTGTAACTATAAATTGTAAAGACTCCTACTCAATGTGCACTGCAGGCTATTTTGCATGGGTTCAGAATTACTTTGATGGATGCATAACAAATAATTCATGCCCTAACTTCTTGGAGTACCTACAGTTTAAAAAAAACATTTCAAATAATTTTACAGCCTGAACAGTTTTTTAATGTGATTCTATTTCTTGTTTTCAGACAATTTAGGAGCAGTTATACACAGAATCTTAGTTGGTTGGCAGTGAACAATAAGACAGTAATTCAATCTCTGGATTCAAATAAAATATCTAAACTGCAGTCAGCTGTTCTCCTGGTTTATGATGTCATCTGTAGTCCCCTTCATTTATATTACAGCCGTAATGCTCACTGCAAACATATATCAATGTTTCTATTGGATGACTGGGGGTGCGAATATACTTTGTTGTTACATTCACAGGAAAATGCGATGAAGAATCATCTTCCACATCGGAAGTTGAATTACTAGAATGTTAGCAGTGATATATATATATATGTATGTATTATTTGTCCTTTAATGGGGACTGTTAATATCAGAGATATTTGCAGCACAAATATTTCCGGTTTCCTCCCACAGTCCAAACATGTGCAGATTATGTGGATTGACCATGCTAAATTGCCCCTTAGTGTCTAAAGATGTGTAGGATAGGTGGATTGGCAATGATCAATGGCCTAGAGTGCTCATTCGGAGGGTCGGTGCAGACCTGATGGGCCAAATGGCCTCCTGCACTGAATAATTCTATGGAAAGTCAGTTTTCTCAGGCCTGTTCTCACTGGTTCTACTTATTTTTGTAATTGGGCAAAGTAACAAAGTTACATTTATTGTCCACTCCAATATGCTCTCAGCATTAAGAGCCAATGCAAAAAGAGCCTGGAGGCGCATGCAGTTTAAATCAGGTAGGGATTCCCATCCTGAAGCCTGAACAACATCAGTGAACCAGTTGGATTTGTTTTCCAACAAAAACAGCTGCTTTCACCATCATTTCTGGTATCAAACCACAGATTTATTGAGTTCAATTTTACTACTTATCATGCTGAGATTCAACCTCTCAACCTCTGGGTTGCTAGTCCGGTGCCATAACCACTAGGTACTACTACTGTAATTGTAAAGAACAGAATGGTAAAGCTGCCACTGTTGAATTCAGCACAGCTATTTCTGAAATTATACAAAACTAAGTTATGGTGATAAAGGACAACGTTGGATAGAACTTTAAGCTTTCAGTTGTGGCCACATCATATTAATGCCTGATAAAGTTCTGGAGAAATCATCAAAAAGAAATAAGTTGCAGAAATAATCTTTCACACAAAGCCCTCTTACGGAATAACTTGGCTGGAGAGGAAGTCACTCCAGGCATTCTTACAGGACTCATTTTGCCAATGAGTGTCTCGGAAGGTTGTTTAAGATATGGTTGGCAAAAGGAAAAGTTAAATCATGAGGCCTCGCTACAGGCTTATTTTTTTAAAAGCCTGCTTTTGTCAGAAGGGGGATTCATATACCAGGTTCCAAACTGAGTTACCCAGCTGTTTTTTCTTGTGATTGCATTACTGTTTGTGAGGGAGTAAGGCCTCGCCCTCTATATTTTTATAAAATCTATAGAGGTATGCTAATTGCTATCTAAAAATTTAAAACTGGACAAAGACCTTAAAATGACTGAATCTATGTCTGTGACCCTGAACACGAGGAGTTGCCTGGCACTATTAGAGCAGCACACACCTCGTTATCTCTGAAGAGACACTGATGACCCTCCTGTGGGCTGCACAGATCACGTTCAGAGAGAATTATACAAATGCCATCTGTATTTCATAAACCAGGCTGCAATTGGAGTCTACTCATCTGCTAGGACAAAGGGCCCCACAATATTTGCACGAGCATGGTGGGTTACCGATCCCGAGCAAGTTAACAGCTACTTAAAGCCAATTACTGACTGGAAAATCCAAGTTGGTCTCCAGTTTTCTGTGGCTTGGACAAGTTTAATTGCCTGGAGTTGTTTCCCTCTGATCACCCTATCAACGTTGAGATCCTACTCGCTGGCCATTAATTGGCTGTTCCAGGGAATGTCACTTTACTTTCCCCACACAGTACAGATTTGGATCCCCATTTGAGCTTGATAGCAGGGTTCAGAAGCCTGTGGCAAATCATCTCCTCAGTGTGACCTAGAAAAAGTGTTTTACAATTATGGATAGTAACAGTGCAAGAACCACAGAAATGGATATTAGTTCAGGTGTGTGGTAAACCACTGTATTGTATTGTAGTGTTACATGCTTGGGCTTGTCCCTGCTGGCTCCGCCTGTGGCTACTCCCCTCGGGCTCATGTATAAAGGTGGCTGATCTCCGCCTCTGATCCAGTTTGGGATCAGAGGCCAGGAGGCTTGCTGTTTAGTGTATTAAAGCCTCAGTTACGTTCCCCACTCGTCGTGTGTTCATTGATGGCATATCAAGGTGATTTCCAGAGTTCGAGGAGTCAGGGTCCAGAGGGTGTTTCCTTCGTGGCTGAGTTGAATGAGTTTCTGGTTGGAGAAGCCAACATGAAAATCCTGGAAACAAATGGCGCTGCAACATAATAGGCATTCTGCCCTTAGATCAGCTGGCAGGCATTGATCGGAGACTTTTATAAATCAAACAGGCTCCAGCGAGTTGAGAAATGGTAACTGACTGCTTGCATGGCCGGCTGGCTGGAGTCCTTGCCAGTTGATGTAAAAACAGCCGACAGTCTGTGAGGCTAAAGTGATAATGTTGAAAATGTGCAAAAAAGGGCAGCACGGTGGCGCAGTGGGTTAGCCCTGCTGCCCCACGACACCGAGGTCCCCGGTTCGATCACGGCTCTGGGTCACTGTCCCCACAACCCAAAGATGTGCAGGCTAGGTGGATTGGCCACGCTAAATTGCCCCTTAATTGGAAAATAATAATTGGGTAGTCTAAATTTATAGAAAAAAAAGAAACTGTGCATAAGGCCGGAAGAATCCCATTGTTCCCCCTGAGGAGAGAGACGAGGTGGCTAATTAGCACCTGCTTGGGTAGAATGAGTTTTGATCTCTCTCTTTTCTGATAGTTTAGGTTGTGGGGGGGCAGTACATCTGCAGTCCTTGGCTTCTGTTGATGACGATAGGTCTGTGCAGTGAAGTGTGAGATTCTGTAGGCTGCAGGAAGAATTCTTTTGTTCTGGTAACTCCTGGTGGTAGCTTCCAGAACAAAGGGCTGGCCTTGTGATGTGACTGGGAGCAGCATTTTTAGTTCAGCAGAAAGTCCATTTATTGAACATGGCAAGAGAATAAAGTTTAGGACATCTTTTCATGTTATGTAGTCCCAACAATTGCTGCGTTCAGTAGGTGGCTCACCACCACCTTCTCAAGGGCAATGAGGGATGGTTAATAAATGCTGACCGTGCCAATAATGCACACACTTTGACCAGGGAGAGGAGAGACAGGCAAGATGGGATGGACAAAATTTTAATGAATGTGATATCCTTGGGCCGCTTTATCATCATTAATCCATGCTAGGGGCAGCACGGTGGCGCACTGGTTAGCCCTGCTGCCTCATGGTGCCGAAGTCCCAGGTTTGATCCCGGCCCTGGGTCACTGTCCGTGTGAAGTTTACACATTCTCCCAGTGTCTGCGTGGGTTTCACCCCCACAACCCAAAGATGTGCAGGGTAGGTGCATTGGCCACGCTAAATTGCCCCTTAATTGGAAAAAATGATTTGGGTACTCTAAATTCATATTAAAAAAATTAATCCATGCTAGATTGTTGGTCGCTGGATCAATCACATCTATCACATGTTTCACAAATGGAAACCACTAGAAAGTGACACGATTCAAATAAATTATCACCCAGTGAGATTGTTCAAAAGTGTCACATTAGTATATCACATGACTGCTATTGTTTCAGAAGAAACTGAATAAGGGGAGGGCCAGGTGCTGTGGAGCAGCAGTTTTTATTTCTTTACTATTTGATAGGATGTGGGCATCATCGGCTGGGCCAGCAGTTGTTGCAGAGTGTCTCGCTCGACCATTTCAGAGGGCAGTCAGTAATCTCCCACATTGCTGTGGGTCTGGAGTCACATGTAGACCAGGCTGGGTAAGGGTGGCAGATTCCCTTCCCTTAAAAGGGATCAGTGAACCAGGTGGCTTTTTGCAACATCTGACGATAGTTCCATGGTCACCATTACTTACACCATCTTTATATTCCAGATTTATTCATTTTAATTGCACTAGCTGGCATAATGAAGTTTGAATCTGTGTCCCCAGGGTATATCCTGAGCCTGTGGATTACTTGTCCAGTAAGGTTAGCACTATGTCACCATCTCCCCATAAACGGAAGGATTTTATGAATGAGGCCAGCAAGCATCTCCGAGGTGTTGAAGCTGAATGAGTGAAATGACTAACGTGCATTGTATTTAGAATGTTACAGTGTATGTTTCCATTTACTTACAACATGTGTTTATGCTTTTTGTGTGCTCCACATGGACATACACTGTTCCTCTTCAAAGTGTCCACGTGTCTCCCCAGTTCTGGGTGTGCCGATAGTCACCTTACACCCAGTGAAAATTAAAAACTTTGTTATTGTGTATTATTGCTTTTGGTAGTCAGATACCAAACTGGAATGCCCTCTAACTCCGTCTTAGACCTTTGTTGCATATGAATTGGGAACAGGGGTAGGCCACTCTGCCCATCTGTAACCTCTACTTCTGCACATCCCCCCCCCCGTTAACCTTCACCCGTCTGCTTATTGGAGGTTATGTCTGCAGTTGTTTAGCTTCATTATCTTGTCAAGCTTTAGATGTGCAATACAGAGCCTGTAATTGTCCTAACCATGCAGGGCTTTTATTTGTCAGCAAAAGCACTGTGATCTTGTGCACATTTCATTTAGATTCAGCGGTGTATTTGTTCCCATGGGTTTTCTAAATGAGTTATCTAATAGATGACAACTTGTTTACATTTCGGACTTGTACCAAATGGTGTTGAGCAAACTGGCAATCAGAGCTACAGCATTGCTTTACAAACCGTCTGCTTGTCAGCTTCAAGACACTGCCATTACTTGACATGTAACCGACTGGAGAACGTTCTGCAATATCCCGCAGTAATGTAAATAATGCATTGTGTGATTTATAGGCCACTGATCTTGCTATACTGCTGCTTTTCAGCACTTCAAAAAAAAGGCCCACCTCAGGCAGAATGCATGACATTGCTGGTTAGCAGGCTGCCCTTTCCTTTCTAGTCCAGCCCATGGTAATAATGAGTCTCCTCACTCGGCTATTTTAGTTGTCTCAGCTCCATTCATAGTTGGTGCAAGTCCGCAGGATGGACCTAGCCCCAGCCAGCACTCAGTCACACTTCTCACTGATTTCTGGGTTTCCTGCTGTTCTCCCGCATTGATGGTTAACCTCATGAAGTCGAAAGAAACTGATGTAGGCAACAAATGATGCAACACGGGAGAAAGAAGAACTTTGCTTCTGTACAACTCTGCTGGTACGTTAGTAAGGTCCCAAAAACAATATTGAAATAAATGATCAGTTTGTCAGTTTTTCAAGTTGTGGACGGAGTGATAAGCGTTGGCCAGATCATTAGGAAAATCTCCCCTGATTACCTTCCAATGATGCCATGGCAGTCGGTACCTCATTTTCATTTCAGTTTGAGAAGCTGTACCTCTGACACTGCAGCACTCGCTTGTCACTGCACTTGAGAATGTTGGCCTTGATTATACATTCAAGTACACGAGTGACGCTTGAACCCATGACCCTCTGACTCAGGTGAGGGTGTGTGTGTCACAGAGCCAACCTGATCCTTGAGATACAAAAAATGCACTGAATATAAAGATCAATGTGAAGACAATATGTTCATTGCAAGCAAGAGATCAGAGCAACATTAGGATCTCTGTAGTGTGATGCATGCAAAAAATTGGTATATATATTGTATTATTTATCTGATGCAGTAATGGTTTTAAAGGCCTGGGTTCGTGTGTGTATACATCTGCTGCTGTAATATTGTTTTTAAAATCCTGGCTTAAAAGACAGCCAGACTTTGTGGCTGCAAAAGGTGCAATTAATTTATTGCAAAAGTGAGATCGTCCTTTTTTTCAACCTGTATTTGTTTACAAAGACAGGCCTAATGTTTTTCTCTGAGGATGCCTGGGGGGTAGATAATTAGAGAGATTTTGTTTAAACTTAAGCAAGTAGGTTCTGGGATTTGAGTGGAATGGGGATGATGTAAGTAATGGGAGGAGCCAGGGCTGTAGCAGACAGAGTTTGAGTTTAGTTTTGGCTGTGAACTCAGTAGCGGCTTCTGCAGAAGGCTGTCACAGAGATTCAGCATTAATCTGACTGGATCCCTCTCTCCTCAAGCAGTCTCTCAAAAGATATCTCTATCCAAAAATTGGCAAGGAATCCTGTGTTTGCCAATTCTATTTAAAAGTGTTTTTTTTACCTGTGCTGTGTATTGCTTAATTGGCGATAAAGAAGGTATCAGTTAGAAATTAAAGTGTTTCATTTTATTGTGAAGCATTGTTTAACTGGTAATTGTAAGTTAATATTTCTGTGATAAGGTAGTTTAATAGAATCCCTACAGTGCAGAAGGAGGCCATTCGGACCATCGAGTCTGCACTGACCCTCTGATGGAGCAACCCCACCTAACGTTTTGGACACTAAGGGCAATTTAGCATGGCCAATCCACCTAACCTGCCCGTCTTTGGACTGTGGGAGGAAACCGGAGCACCAGGAGGAAACCCACGCAGACACGGGGAGAACGTGCAGACTCTGCACAGACAGTGACCCGAGGCTGGAACTGAACCTGGGACCCTGGTGCTGTGAGGCAGCAGTGCTAACCACTGTGCTACCGTGCTGCCCTAGTTATACTGTGTTAAGAATATATTATATCACTATTTTTGAGTGGAATCACTTCTGGGTGGAAGTATCCTTTCCTCACGGTTTTACAAATTTAAAAAAAGTATCGGGGTTCCTGTCTGGTATCCTCGCAAATGTTGGGGTCTGGTCCTGGATGGTAGTAGTAGAATCATGAGGAAACACAATATACAGTGACTAATCAACGTCCAGTATTCTGAATGGTAGCTTTGTATTCATGATGGTAGAGCCTGCGTCTTTATCCCAATATCGAAGGTGAATTTCACTGAAGAAATATTATTAACTTTCAATTACATGTCAATATGTGATGGGCAGTTTGAGAGCTCTAAAGGAGGGCGCAGTCACTGCCTGATCCCAATGGGATTGGATCCTGAGGAAATTATAAAACTGGCTAATGTCACATCCTGGATGGATTAATTAGAAGTAGGATGTTAATTTACGACAAACAATTAAATCTCCAGGCCAGTGAGCCTTGTCATTGATACAGGGTAAAGTGAAGGCTGTCATGAAGGAGGGAATGACTGAAACATTTTAAGGAATACAGATGAATACAGAGACTTAGCATAGCTTTAATGGAGGAGACCCTCTCTGACCTATTGAGCTTCAAAGCGCTGTTGAATGGGATCAATTAGTGTAAATGTCTGATTTTGGAATGGCTTGCTTGGCTGTCGTGGAAGGATCAAGACAACCTGTTAGTGTGGAGAGGAGATGTATTTAGGCTGAGGCGATGGCGTTGTGACCACTTTCCTGCTCCAAGAGACATTAGTGAACCAGTTGGTGTTAAATCACAATCCAGCAGTTTTCATGGTCAATTTTTAAGGAGTCAGCCACAATATAGCAGATTTATTGAGTTCAATTTTATCATTTGGCATGGTCAGATTTGAACTCATTACATTGATTGCTTCATAAACTGTAGGATTCCCCTGACCATAGAGAAAGGAAGACCAGGTAAAAGTCACCATTGCAGTTAAACTAACCACTCCTTTAGCAAGATAGTTTTTTTTTAATACCAGAAAAAAGCTGAGTGCTGGAGGACATACAAAGGTTATCAATGAAAGAGCATTTGAATCATGAGGTAGTCCATTTCTAAAATGGTAACAACAGGAGATGGGACTGACAGGAGCTAATGTCAGTGGTTCGCATTGTTGCTTCACAGCGCCAGGGTCCCAGGTTCGATTCCCGGCTTGGGTCACTGTCTATGTGGAGTCTGCACGTTCTCCCCGTGTCTGCGGGGGTTTCCTCCGGGTGCTCAGGTTTCTTCCCACAAGTCCCGAAAGACGTGCTGTTAGGTAATTTGGACATTCTGAATTCTCCCTCTGTGTACCCTAACAGGCGCCGGAGTGTGGCGACGAGGGGCTTTTCACAGTAACTTCATTGCAGTGTTAATGTAAGCCTACTTGTGACAGTGATAAAGATGATTATTAATGCTTTGACTTTGTTACAGTCAGCTCTGAGATGGGGAGAACTGAAGAAGAGGGTGAGGACATACAACTCATGAACTGCGTGGGTTTCCTCCGGGTGCTCCGGTTTCCTCCCACAGTCCAAAGATGTGTGGGTTAGGTAGATTGGCCATGCTAAATTGCCCAAAAAATGTTAAGTGGGAGTTATTGGGTTACGGGGATAGAATAGATATGTGGGCTTTAGTAGGCTGCTCTTTGTAAGAGCCGGTCCAAACTCGATGGGCCGAATGGCCTCCTTCTGCACTGTAAATTCTATGATTCTGTGAAATTTGGGTTGAACATAGCTGAACCCATGTCTGGGAGGTTGGAGGTGAGAAAGTGAGGGAGGGCTGAGGTGATATATAGGCAACTTGTTCGTGGTACACACTGCTGTTACTGTGCAACAGTGGTGGAGGAAGTGAATGTTTTAATGTGATAAATGGAGTGTCGTCAATTGGACTGATTTGTCCTGGATGGTGTCAAGCTTCATGAGTGTTGTCGGAACTGTAAGATGGTGTTACAATCCCTGTAGAGACCAATAAAATTTAAAAGAAAAGATCACCAGCACACCAACGGAAGGAAAATTGAGACAAGATTTCACTTCTTAAAACTTTTACTGTAACAAAGTACCAAAATCAACATAATTCAAAAATTAATAGGCGAAGGACATTACAAATAAGAAGGTAAATTTCACTTCAAATATGTGATACAACAAAGATACATCTCACATAGTTTACAAGCACTTGCATTAATTCCTGCACAAATGTGGCACCACCCACAATATCAAAGTCTTGCCAATCTCAGTTATGTAGGATTTCTCAGTTTTCACTCCGCTGTTTTGGCTGTTGAGTTGCATTCACCAGCAGCCATATTCCATCCAAAGTCCCCAGACACAGCTAACACCGACGAGGTGTATGTCTGCAAACTGTCTCCTTAGTCCTGATAGCAAAGAATCGCCAGAGACTCCCTTCTCTGACCACTTTAAATGGCTCAGTTGGCTTTGGCAACACTGATAGTGGGCAGCACGGTAGCATTGTGGATAGCACAATTGCTTCACAGCGCCAGGGTCCCAGGTTCGATTCCGGCTTGGGTCTCTGTCTGTGCAGAGTCTGCACATCCTCCCCGTGTGTGCGTGGGTTTCCTCCGGGTGCTCCGGTTTCCTCCCACAGTCCAAAGATGTGCAGGTTAGGTGGATTGGCCATGGTAAATTGCCCTTACTGTCCAAAATTGCCCTTAGTGTTGGGTGGGGTTTACTGGGTTATGGGGATAGGGTGGAGGTGTTGACCTTGGGTAGAGCGCTCTTTCCAAGAGCCGGTGCAGACTCGATGGGCTGAATGGCCTCCTTCTGCACTGTAAATTCTATGATACAGCTGTAGGGGTCTTGCCCAATCCACAATTCCCTGCTCTTTTTGTCTCCTGCTCCATGTCCTCTCTAACACGTAGTGATACTGTCTCTGCTCTCTTTGCAGAGAGATCTCTGAACTTCCGAGCAGAAAAAGCCATTCATTGAGAGTCTTGTTTCCGCTCACACCAACTCTGTGTTCTGAACTTCCTGTCACCAGACTGGCTCGAACGCCAAACTAGCTTTTTAATCTTTTTGCTTCTTGGCTTTTAATACTCATTAGGTCATTTGGACATTCTGAATTCTCCCTCTGTGTACCCGAGCAGGCGCCGGAATGTGGCGACTAGGGGCTTTTCACAGTAACTTCATTGCAGAGTTAATGTAAGCCTACTTGTGACAATAAAGATTATCATTATCATTACTCATGGCATCCCTCAGGTCACATGGGCATTTCTTGGAACCGAATGATGTCATAACCAGGAAATCAATTACACTCCCTCAAAATAGTGTCAAATTCACCTTGGCCTTAAAACGGACATTACGCAGAAATAAAGTAGTTTTTCTCCAAAACACATCAGTCATCGCATTGCAAAATTTGTAAACTCTGACCTGCTCTTGTAGCCACTGTATATCATTGGCTGGGGCGGCACGGTGGCGCAGTGGTTAGCACTGTTGCCTATGACGCTGAGGTCCCGGGTTCGATCCTGGCCCCGGATCACTGTCCGTGTGGAGTTTGCACATTCTCCCCGTGTCTGCGAGGGTTTCACCTCCACAACCCAAAGATGTGCAGGGTAGGTGGGTTGGCCACGCTAAATTGCCCCTTAATTGGAAAAAAAAAATTGGGCACTCTCAATTTAATTTAAAAAAGCATATCATTGGCTGGTCCAAACGTGCAGTTTAAATTAGCCCTCCTTCTGTCGTAACAAGACTTTAACCGGTGGAGAGCTTGCGCCTTGATTCCCATTGAGTCCAGTTTTGCTCGGGCTCCTTGGTGCCACACTCGGTGAAATGCTGTCTTGATGTCTAAGGCAGTCACTCTCACCTCACCTCTTCAGCTCTTTTGTCCGTGTTTGGATCATGGCTTTAATGAGGTCAGGTGCTGAGTGGCCCTGACAGAACCCAAACTGTGTGTCAGAGAGCAGGTTATTGCTGTAAGTGCCGTATTGATAGCACTGTCAACGGCATTTTCCATCACTTTACTGATGATCAGCGGTATACTGATCGGCTGGTAATCCGCCAGATTGGAGTTATCCTGCTTTTTGTCAACAGGACATAACTGGGCAATTCACCCCATTGTCGGGTAGATGCCAGCATTGTGGCTGTACTGAAGTAGCTTGGCTAGGAACGTGACAAGTACAGGAGCAGAAAAAGTTAAGTACTATTACTGTGATTTGAGAGGGCCCACAGCCTTTGCAGTATCCAGTGTTCAGCCATTTCTTGATATCACATGGAGCGAATTGAATTGGCTGAAGACTGACATCTGTGATGCTGAGAACCTCGGGAGGGATGAATCATCCATTCGGAATTTCTGGCTGAAGGTGGTTGCAAATGCTTCAGCTTTTTTCTGTTGCACTGATGTGCTGGGCTCCCCCATCATTGAGGATGGGGATAATTGTGGAGCCTCCTCCTCTAGTGAGTTATTTAATTGTCTACCACCATTCACGGCTGGGCAGGACTATGGAACTTAGAACTGATTCATTGGTTGTGGAATTTGTGTTATTCACTTGGGGTAATAGCAGAACTGGAAATTTTACAGGTTCGCGAATAAATATTGTGCTTGGGTGGCTGGTTTAAATACATTTCCAGGAGAGATAATCTGGGAAGCTCAGGTAGAAGTGGTGATAGAAAGTTCTGGAAGCTGCAGTTTAAGAGCTGTTGGGGAAGGGACATTCTGGAAGTAGAAATGTGTCAATACTACTCAGCTCTGCAGTTTAAAACATTTGAAAATGAGTACACTTAGTGTAAAATCTGCAACAGAACTTACTAGAACCAGAGGACACCATCTCAGACTAAAGGGACGATCCTTTAAAACAGAGACGAGGAGGAATTTCTTCAGCCAGAGGGTGGTGAATCTGTGGAACTCTTTGCCGCAGACGGCTGTGGAGGCCAAATCACTGAATGTCTTTAAGACAGAGATAGATAGGTTCTTGATCAATAAGGGGATCAGGGGTTATGGGGAGAAGGCAGGAGAATGGGGATGAGAAAATATCAGCCATGATTGAATGGCGGAGCAGACTCGATGGGCCGAGTGGCCTAATTCTGCTCCTATGTCTTATGGTCTTAACACTCTCTGTTATAGTTCCTGAGATGTGAAGTTACTGATATGGGTCCTTTAACAGCCGGAGCAGTGCAGATAAATTACTTGGTAATGCTGCTTGTACTTAATCTTGTATTTAGGTCAGCATTCTGTCGAGTGTGAGCAGTAACTTGGTAGTGTAGCAGGGTTTACTTGTTCACAGTGTTGTAGCAATAGCATTACAAACATGCATATGAATTTGGGATATAGCCTGTTCTGACCATTGATAAGGTCATGGCTGATTTGTTTGTGGCCTAAACTCTACTTTCCTGCCTACCCACAGTACCTTTTGACTTCCTTGGTAATCAAGAATCTATCTGACTCCTTCAAAAATATTCCGTGACCCAGCCTCCACTCCTCTCTGGGGAATGGAATTCCACAGACTAACGACCCTCTGAGAGAGAAAAAATTCTCCTTGCCTCCGCCTTAAACAGTTGACCCCTTATTTTTAAACTGTGTCTTTAGTTCTAGTCTCTATCATAAAGCAAAACGTACTCTCAGCGTCCACCCTCTCAAATCCCCTCAGGATCTTGAATGTTTCGATGAGATCTCCTCTCACAAAGTCCAATGGGAACAGGCCCAACCTTTCCTCATAAGAGGCACCTTTCATCACAGGAATGAGTCGAGTGAACCTTCTCTGAACTGCTTCTAGTGCAATTATATCCTTAAGTAAGGAGACCAATACTGTACACAGTACTGCAGATGTGGTCTCACCAATGCCCTGCAGAAAAACACTCCCCTTTTATATTTAATTCCACTTGCAATAAATGCCAACATCACATTTGTCTTCCTAATCACTTACTGCACCTTAAGACTAACATTTTGCAATTCATATACCAGGACACTTAGATCCCCTCTGTACTGCAGGGTTTCTGCAATCTTTCGCCATCTAAATATTCCTCCTTCCAAAGTGGACACTTTCACATTTTCCCACATTGTATTCCATCTGCCAAACTTCTATCCAGTTAACTTATCTAAATACTTTTTCAGACTCCTTGTGTCCTCATCACAGCTTAATCTCCGACCTATCTTTGTGTCATCAGTAAATGTAGTGAGCATGCCTTTAGTCTCTTCATCAAAGTCATTGATATAGATTGTAAATTGTTGAAGCTCCAGCACTGATCCCTGTGGCATTCCACTGATTACATCTTGCCAACGCAAAAATGGTCTATTCTAATTCACTGCTTCCAGGCAGTTAACCAATCCTCTATCTGATGTTAGCCCCAAAACCATGAGCTTTTTTTTGGTGCAGTATTTAGCGTAGGTTTGAGTTGGTTTCGGATTGAGATAACTTGAACTGCTTTGTGTAGGTGTGGATTTGTAAAATCAGGACATACTGGGCAATTAACATTTAACAAATAAGTCTTATGATCTCAGTTGAGACCAGTATTTTTAAAAATGTTTTAAAATAAATCTGAATTCCAGTTGTTTACTGAAAGAATGAAACCACAAAATTCCATGGTTAAAACCAAGAATTTTTACTAAACTAGAGTCAAACAAAGCAAACACTAAATACTATCTGAATAATCGCACCTGGACTCGAAAACCCAGAATCAACATAAATTAAATATGAATTAGCCAGGCAAATTGTAGTTGATTGCAAAGTATGAATTACACATTAAATGGCAGATACAACTAAGACAGATCTCACAAATTGGCTCGATAGTTCTCTCAGCATAGATGCTGTCAATCTCAGTCACAGAGTCCTTCGAAACTCTGTCGTTCCCACAAATAATTTGAGCTCCCCTTCTTCTAGGACTTAGCATAATCCTCAGCCAAAAGCAGCACACAACCAACTCAAATTTCACAGGCACAGTCTTCACCAAAATTGGCACATGTCTGCAGAACCTCCTCAACTCTGCTTTGGCAGTCTGAATGCAGATCCACCAATGTCATCTTTAAGTAACAGAAACAGCTGCAGCAACTGTATACTTGTCTAATTCCAACTTCTGGACCTAGCCTCGTGATGCACGATCGATCACTACTGAAGCGAGATTGTAGTCCAATTGAAGGCTTTAATGAACAAGTAGTTACCCCAGCAGCTCCGGGACAGAATGACTGCTGTGGGTGAAACACAGACTCTTATGCTCCGCCTGCTGGGCGGAACCAGCAGACAGGTTCCACCACTCATACTACAGTATAAGGTACATCCCACCTAGGTACCGCAATACCCCTAATATAGCCTACCACACCTCCATCTTCTTCAGTCTGCCAGTAGTGCACCATAGGAATCATTGTCAACATGTGACCTCAGTTGGTTCCTTTTTCTATGTGCTCTTTGTATATGTTTTCACTAAGTCTCTCCAGAAGTTTAGGTTTCCAACCAGTCTTCGTTTCCTTAGATACTGGAAGAGTCAGCTTCCTTTCCAGTTTCTCTTTTCGGTTTCCCTTTTCAGTCCGGGTCTGTCTCAAAAATGAAAGCTTGGAGACAATGGATTCCATCACACAGCTAACCTTAAAATGTTAATGCTTTACCTGATTATCAGAATATAATCAATCTTACTATGCAACGTTAAAGCCCATAAGGATTAGGGCGGCAAGGTGGCACAGTGGTTAGCACTGCTGCCTCAGCACTGCGGACCCGGGTTCAATCCCGGCCCCGGGTCACTGTCCGTGTGGAGTTTGCACATTCTCCCCGTGTCTGCGTGGGTTTCACCCCCACAACCCAAAGATGTGCAGGGCAGGTGGATTGGCCACGCTAAATTGCCCCTTAATTGGAAAAAATTAATTGAGTGCTCTAAATTTAAAAAAGAAAACGCCCATAAGGATCTCTGAAGCAAGAAAACCTTATTCAGCTCACCAAATCCAACCAGTCTACCCATAATCTCTCCTCTCGTCAATTCCCCAAAGAAAATTTAATAGTGAAGTTATTCGTGCTCAGCCATCTGCCCTCTTTCCATTGAACGATGTTAGTTTACCATGGCTGATATTGCCTGGGTGCTTTGTGGATGATGCTTGACCTGCTCTGTTTATTTCTAATCCCAGGCAGTAATTTTGAACCAGGAGCGAGTGCTGTCTTTTCCCAGTCTGCTCTTTGCAATTCTTGAAGTAGTGTTGGACAAATATAAAGAGCTCATGATTTTTTTGGTTTCATTTCAGTGTTCTATTTTTTACCACCTTTAAAGAAATGTGGAGCAGCATCACAGCCCTCAAACAGTTAATGAAGCGCAGGGAAAAGTGATTGACGTATTTTGTTTTCTCACAAACTCCAGCGTTTCCATTCTGTCTTAGCCCAGGGTCGAGGGTCAGTCATCCTCCGATTGAAAAACAATGGGAGTTTGAAGGCAGCGTTTCTCTATGTATCCGATAACCCCGTGCTTTTTATTTTGTTTTTGTTTTTTTCTTCTATAGATTATACTGTCCTGCACTGTGTGAAATAATGGATTCTGGGAAGGTCAGGCAGGTTTTTTTGCGAATACTTTTCATTTAGGATCAAGTGCAAAGTGTTACGAGATTGAGCTGCAAACGTTACAAATGCAGCTTCTGCAACTTTAAAAATCTGCACTTGAACTTCTCCAGCATTAAGGGAGCTGCTTTCAGCTCTGTAATTCTAATAGAGTTTACTCGATATCTACTCCTTGAAATATTGTAGAAAAAATTACATTTCATGCTAGTGCAGGAAAAACACAAAGAGCACCAATAGCAGAACTGGTGTGATGAAAAAACGGTGTTAAAAAAATTGTTGGCTGTTTTAGTTAAGCTCCAGTAAATCTGAAGGCTACAATGCGGCTCTTTTGACTGTCCTTCACCAACCAGACCTCATCAGAACTTTATTTAACCACCTAACTTGGAGATCCAGGGAGCCCATACCGGAACTAACAATTACATGATAATTGCATTCTGGCAATTATTGGATTTATTAGCTAAACTCATCACTGTGAGAAAGTAGCGATGAGCTCCCAAATTGAACCACCACAGTCTCTCTGCTGTAGGTATACCCACAGTGCTGTTAGAAAGGGCGTTCCAGCATTTTTATCTCATGCTGACGGAGCAGCGAAGTAGGATGCAATTTAAAGGAAATGTTTCTAAGTGTCGTTTTGGGTGCGATTGGCGGAGTGTTTCCCGACGATGAGTTGGCAAGATCGTGGTCCATATTTAACAGCACTTGGTTCCGAAAGTGAACCCCCAAGAGCTTCTCGCCATTACTGGCTGTCTCGCTGTCGTGATTCATCAGGCCTGTGCCTCAGCTTCTCAAAAACGCCCCCTCACCACTCACTCCCAATCAACGCACAAGCACGGCAGTGCGCAGACCTCCTCACTTTGGCGATGTCGACCTGACCAGGCTTCTGAACGCAGTGGAGGCGGGACGGGACATCCTGTCCCCCAAGGGGGTCAGAGGCCCAGCAGCACGGTCACCAATACCACCTGGGAGGCAGTGACGGCGGCTGTCAGTGTGGGCAACGTGACCAGGAGGACCGCTGTCCAATGTAGGAAGAAGACCAACAACCTCCACTGAGCTGTATGGGTAAGTTACCACCTCTCTCTTGGCATCAGTTCTACAGATCTGAGGGAATCACCCCTCAGATTCCTAACACCATCTTCCCTCTCCCAAATCACTGCGTGACACTTTGCACCCTCCCCACATCTGATCGTGCTTGTTCATCAGCACCCACCAGCACAATTCTTTCATGCCCAGTTGCGGTGCCCACACACACCACTTGCCATAGACATCCCAGGCTCAGCCTGCAGCTCCGCCCCAGGCTCACCAACCATTCCTGCTCCGGCTCTTCCTCCTCCTCAGACAAGGCCACATGTTATCCCGCTGCTGTGCCAGGTTGTGGAGGGCGCAGCAGGCCATCACAAAGCGGGAGAGCAACATGGGCCTTGTTGTATCGGGTCTCCGGCCTCCGCACTGGCATCGTCGGCCAGACCTCAGCGGGTACCCCTTATCCCCGAAGAGTCAACCCGTCATCCTGAGGTGGTCCTCGAAGATGCTGGGGATCTCAGTGTCCCAGGATGTAGCTGGCATACATGCTCCCTGGGAAGCGTGCGCACACGTGTCTGACCCAGAGGTACGCTCATACACAAGTTGAACATTCAGGGAGTGGAACCTCTTCCTGTTAATGAAGGACACTCCATGATGCAAGCAATGTGACATGTGTACCAACAATTACCCCCTGGACCTGGGGCACCCCAGTGATGGTGGTGAATCCTGCAGCCCAGGCATCTTGCTGGTCGTGGTCCAGCACAGGTGCTACACTGTCTCTGTGGAGACGGAATCTCCTGCCGCACATGGCGTCTGTCATCTCCTTGGAAGACCAAAGACATCTGTACACCTTGAGCATCGCCGTGTCCCCCTCTGTGTTCTTCGTCAGTCTGATGGGCAGCCGGGTCTTCCGGGTGAGCGGCAGCCCCCTGAACATGGAGTGCCGCCTCCAACCTGTGTCAAGATGCTGCCACCTTCCCGGCGTCTGGCCGCCTGGGCTGCCACCTTCCCCGGCGTCTGGCCGCCTGGGCTGCCACCTTCCCGGCGTCTGGCCGCCTGGGCTGCCACCTTCCCGGCGTCTGGCCGCCTGGGCTGCCACCTTCCCGGCGTCTGGCCGCCTGGGCTGCCACCTTCCCGGCGTCTGGCCGCCTGGGCTGCCACCTTCCCGGTGTCTGGCCGCCTGGGCTGCCACCTTCCCGGCGTCTGGCTGCCTGGGCTGCCACCTTCCCGGCGTCTGGCTGCCTGGGCTGCCACCTTCCCGGCGTCTGACCGCCTGGGCTGCCACCTTCCCCGGCGTCTGGCCGCCTGGGCTGCCACCTTCCCGGCGTCTGGCTGCCTGGGCTGCCACCTTCCCGGCGTCTGGCCGCCTGGGCTGCCACCTTCCCGGCGTCTGGCTGCCTGGGCTGCCACCTTCCCGGCGTCTGGCCACCTGGGCTGCCACCTTCCCGGCGTCTGCCCGCCTGGGCTGCCACCTTCCAGGCGTCTGGCTGCTTGGGCTGCCACCTTCCCGGCGTCTGGCTGCCTGGGCTGCCACCTTCCCGGCGTCTGGCCGCCTGGGCTGCCACCTTCCCGGCGTCTGGCTGCCTGGGCTGCCACCTTCCCGGCGTCTGGCCGCCTGGGCTGCCACCTTCCCGGCGTCTGGCTGCTAGGGCTGCCACCTTCCCCGGCGTCTGGCTGCCTGGGCTGCCACCTTCCCGGCGTCTGGCTGCTAGGGCTGCCACCTTCCCCGGCGTCTGGCTGCCTGGGCTGCCACCTTCCCGGCGTCTGGCCGCCTGGGCTGCCACCTTCCCGGCGTCTGGCCGCCTGGGCTGCCACCTTCCCGGCGTCTGGCTGCCTGGGCTGCCACCTTCCCGGCGTCTGGCTGCCTGGGCTGTCATCAGCACCACTAGGGAAGCCTCTGCGGAACCGACACCAACAGCCATATTGTTATATCTGTAAGGAATTGGAGAAGGAGAGGGAATGACGATCAGTTAGAGCTTCCTTTCTGGGGGCATTAGTGAGACTCCGCCCAGGTGCCCTCCCCTGCTCCACACACACACCCTATAGTCGTGAGGATATCTGAAGCCCAGCTCCTGAGTGTTTGATTGTTGGCTGCTGCCTCTGTGGTGCTGAAACTTCTGAAATGAAAAATGAAATGAAAATCGCTTATTGTCACAAGTAGGCTTCAGATGAAGTTACTGTGAAAAGCCGCTAGTCGCCACATTCCGGCGCCTGTTCGGGGAGGCTGGTACGGGAATTGAACCGTGCTGCTGGCCTGCCTTGGTCTGCTTTAAAAGTCAGCTATTTAGCCAGTGAGCTTCAAACTTTGATTGAAATGTGATGGAATAATTATCGTCTGAGGCACCTGTACCCACGAGAATCCACTTGAAAATATTTTATTTATTAAACGGTCAACAGTAACAAAGATTTGAAAATCAACTGTGTAATATTCCACATATCACACTAACCATTAAACAACAGGGAAACGTCACCGTTCCATATTGCTACCAATACAAAGCAATATCAGCTCATTATCACAATAAAATCCCTCACACTAATATCACCCCTCGCAGGTTCCCCAACAGAAACAGAGGATAGCCTGAGAATGTATTTTTATTTCTAGAACTTAGTTGTAGAAATGATTTGTCCATCAATGTGTGACTTGCTCCACGTACCAGAGCCATTCTCTGTCCAGGAGCCACAGCTGTGCAGGCCCCTCCCACACGGCCCAATCTCACCGCAACCAAATCCTGGCATCCACATATTCCACTGGCGCTCGAGGTGCAGTTGAATATCTTTGACGTCCAGTGTGTTTAACCCGCGGTGATGTGCTGGTTACACGCAGCGCTCACTACACCAGCAACAAAAACATCAGCAATCTGCAAAAGCATTTCTTCAACGACATTAGCAGGTGGCTCATTTGGAACAGTGTCGCACACCAGGTCCTGCAGCGTCTCCTTGCTTCAAACCGGATTGACTTCTGGACCCAAACGTCCCCCTGAGCCCAGTGTTACAGGACCCAGGTATCTTAGAAAATATTGTCCTTCTTTCCGGCTGCAGAAAAGTAAGGAAACAGCAACAGCAGCCTGCAGGCATCTGCAGCCACCAGCAGGAGCAAGCAGCAAACACAACCTGCAGCCGTGAAGTGCTCTCACAACTAACAAGGCCAATTCATTATTAGCAATAGCCTGCAGCTGTGAAGCTAGAGGCTGCTCACAGTCCAAGGCAGTCAAAGTGACAGTCAGCATATAACTAGGAACAGGGCTCTGTCCGAGAAGTGTTTGGTCGGATAGACAGGCAGCAGCTGTAATTTCCCCTGTTATGGGTATCAATAATATTTAAAGATGACTTGAAGGCCTCACAGACAGACCGCCCCCCCCCCCCCCCCCCCCCGGATCCAGAACTTGCCATCGGTAGTGGGCCGGTTTGATAGCAAACTGGTTTGTGCCTGGAGCAAATCTCAATCTTGGCCTTTCCCGCTGTTTAACCGGCACGCCCAGATCCACGCCAGGCGCAACACCGTGGTTAAATCATGTTCATAGTTTCGGGTCAGAATGGTGTTTTCAGCTGCCTTGATGCTAAGCTCTGGAATTCTCTCTCCAAATCCCCCTCCTCGCTATCCTACTTCCAGTAAGATGTTCCTTAAAACCTAACTTTTGGCCTACTGCTGTATTTGCCTCAGACTAAAGGGACGATCCTTTAAAACAGAGATGAGGAGGAATTTCTTCAGCCAGAGGGAGGTGAATCTGTGGAACTGTTTGCCGCAGAAGGCTGTGGAGGCCAAATCACTGAGTGTCTTTAAGACAGAGATAGATAGGTTCCTGATTAATAAGGGATCAGGGGTTATGGGGAGAAGGCAAGAGAATGGGAATCAGAAAATATCAGCCATGATTGAATGGCGGAGCAGACTCGATGGGCCGAGTGGCCTAATTCTGCTCCTATGTCTTATGGTCTTATGGCATTATCTGCCTTATAGACTTGATGTCAAATTTTTAAAAATGAATTTACTGAATGTTGGCTTCGCTGGCTAGGCCAGCACTTATTGCTCGTCCCTAACTGCTCTTGAGCAGGTGGAAGTAAGCTGCCGCCTTGAACTTCTACAGTACCTGTGGTGTAGGTAGGTACACGCACAGTTGCTTTATAATGATCCTGTGGAACGTCTTGAGAGATTTGATTACATTAAAGATGCTATATAAATACAAGTTGTTGTTGTTGTGTGCTATTTGAATGTGGTAGTGTGCCTACATGCCCGCTGCCCATGTCCCCCTGGGTGGTACAGGCCACAGGTTGGAAGGTGCTGTAAAAGACACCTTGGCGAGCTGCTGCAGAGTATTTTTTCAATCCTTTCACATGATGCGGGTGTCGCTGGCTAGGCCAGCATTTGTTGCATATTCCTATTTGCCATTGAGAAGGTGGTGGTGAGCTGTCTACTTGAACAACTGCTGTCCATGTGGTGTAGGTACACCCACAGTGCTGTTAGAGAAGGATTTTCCAGGATAGTGAAGGAATGGTGACATATCTCCAAGTCAGGGTGGTATGCGGCTTGGAGACGAAATGGCGGTATCCCAGATAATACACACTGTATAATACACACTGGCGGTATCCCAGATAATACACACTGTATAATACACACTGGCGGTATCCCAGATAATACACACTGTATAATACACACTGGCGGTATCCCAGATAATACACACTGTATAATACACACTGGCGGTATCCCAGATAATACACACTGTATAATACACACTGGCGGTATCCCAGATAATACACACTGTATAATACACACTGGCAGTATCCCAGATAATACACACTGTATAATACACACTGGCGGTATCCCAGATAATACACACTGTATAATACACACTGACGGTATCCCAGATAATACACACTGTATAATACACACTGGCGATATCCCAGATAATACACACTGTATAATACACACTGGCGGTATCCCAGATAATACACACTGTATAATACACACTGGCGGTATCCCAGATAATACACACTGTATAATACACACTGGCGGTATCCCAGATAATACACACTGTATAATACACACTGGCGGTATCCCAGATAATACACACTGTATAATACACACTGGCGGTGTCCCAGATAATACACACTGTATAATACACACTCGCGGTATCCCAGATAATACACACTGTATAATACACACTGGCGGTATCCCAGATAATACACACTGTATAATACACACTGGCGGTATCCCAGATAATACACACTGTATAATACACACTGGCGGTATCCCAGATAATACACACTGTATAATACACACTGGCGGTATCCCAGATAATACATACTGTATAATACACAATGGCGGTATCCCAGATAATACACACTGTATAATACACACTGGCGGTATCCCAGATAATACACACTGTATAATACACACTCGCGGTATCCCAGATAATACACACTGTATAATACACACTGGCGGTATCCCAGATAATACACACTGTATAATACACACTGGCGATATCCCAGATAATACACACTGTATAATACACACTCGCGGTATCCCAGATAATACACACTGTATAATACACACTGGCGGTATCCCAGATAATACACACTGTATAATACACACTGGCGGTATCCCAGATAATACACACTGTATAATACACACTGGCGGTATCCCAGATAATACACACTGTATAATAGACACTGGCGGTATCCCAGATAATACACACTGTATAATACACACTGGCGGTATCCCAGATAATACACACTGTATAATACACACTGGCGGTATCCCAGATAATACACACTGTATAATACACACTGGCGGTATCCCAGATAATACACACTGTATAATACACACTGGCGATATCCCAGATAATACACACTGTATAATACACACTGGCGATATCCCAGATAATACACACTGTATAATACACACTGGCGGTATCCCAGATAATACACACTGTATAATACACACTGGTGGTATCCCAGATAATACACACTGTATAATACACACTGGCGGTATCCCAGATAATACACACTGTGGCCATGGTGGAGGCAGTGAATGTTTAAGGTGATGGATAAGGTGCAGGTCAAGCAGGCTACTTTGCCCTGGATGGTGTTGAGCTTATTGGGTGTTATTGGAGTTGCACTCATCCGGGTAAAGGATAGTATTCCCTCACAATCTTGACTTGTGCCTTGTAGATGGTGGACAGGCTTTGGGGAGTCAAGGAGGTGAGTTACTCGCTGCAGGATTCCCAGCCTCTGACCAGCCACTGTATTTATATGGCTGGGTCCAGTTCTGTTTGTGGTTGACAGCATAAAAATCAAGAGAAGAAAGTGTGAATGTTTGAACTGACTCCCCTTGGGTCTGGTTCCCACCAGGGGCTGGTTTAGCACAGGGCTAAATCGCTGGCTTTGAAAGCAGACCAAGGCAGGCCAGCAGCACGGTTCAATTCCCGTACCAGCCTCCCCGAACAGGCGCCGGAATGTGGCGACTAGGGGCTTTTCACAGTAACTTCATTTGAAGCCTACTTGTGATAATAAGTGATTTTCATTTTCATTTGATACTGTCCAGGAGGCAGCTCTGCAATATTTGTGTCAATTGCAAGGTTCCAACATCTTTATTTGGGCAAAGATTCTGCTGGAAAATTGGAAGAGCATGAAGTATGTTCCCAGGCCTGGTGTATAGGGTTTGGTGGCTTTAGAAAGGTCTGTAGTTATTCAGTGAGCTTGTGTGGCTTCGTGTTAGAGCTCTTAAAATGAGCAGTTTTCTTTTGATGGGAAGCTAAGTGGTGGCACCAACAAAGAATAGACCCGTGCTGGAACCTGGGTATATTCCACATCTTACAAACATGTGGAAACGATGGACCTTTGGACATTGAGACATCCCATTCTGTGTCTGATGAGGGATTTGACGAGGTCAATCAGGGCAAAACTATTTCATTGGGCAATATGTTGGTAATCAGCTCATAGACATGTGAGAACATCAAAGAACAAAAGGAGAGGTCAGGGTCATTTTCAATTCTTTTACATAGTATTGTTACCAACTCGAACCCGAGAGTGACAGATATTTGTAAACCATGTGTATTTGGGGGTATCAGGCAGGGACAGGTATAAGGAGTTAAGTCACAGATGAGTGATCATCCCATTGAATGAGGAATCAGGCTTGAAAGACTAAATGGCCTTCTCCTGTTGTTATATTCCTGGTATACCAGACGTATGTCGGTCTTTCCCTTTCCCAGAGCTGCTTACACGCTTTGAATCAGTAATTTACTCCGTGTTTTCCTTCTCTTTGTCAATTGGTGGTTTCTGTACTTGTGTCCCATTGAATGGTAGAGGTAGGTCATACTCTGCATCTATTGTTCACTGGACAAATGTTCTCGTACAACTTTACTCCACAAAAAATCGAGCTCCAGCTTGGCTCAGTGGATAAATATGCAATGTGGTGTGTACGGAGTCATGCATACCAACAAGACGTGCTGACCTAGCTGGCTTCTGGGGTTGTTTCTGGGCTAACGGGAGGAAAATTGACCATGGCTCCTGCTCCTGATCTAGAGCCAGAGATTGCTGCTAGAAAATGTGTGTAGATATAACGTGAAGACAGGATTAGGCTGGGCAATGGTGCCTGTCATGGTTGAATAGCCCAGCCATGTGGCAGCAGATGAGGGCGGGTTTGGGAAATGAATAAATTGAATTGCGGCTGGAAAGTTCAATTGAGGTTGCAGGAGCTTTTTTCGGTCTTTTCTTTAAACTTGCCATGTCCTTGACCCAGGAATTTCAGCAAACTGTTGAAAACATTACAGTTAGATTTTATAGAAAAGTGTAGTGAGTATTCTGCATCCGAGCTAAATTGGTCCCCAGGGGCCCATGCAGTGATGCACAGGAAGTGATGCTGTATCCTTGGTAACTTCCGCTGTTTGCTGTTTATTTTCAGCTTTGGTGAGATGCAGCTGAATTGCTGCAGAGCTCAAATTAGTGATGATGTTGTGACTTGTTTGCACAGCTACAGCCCCCTTCGCTATGTTTTCTTTAAAATTCAAGCAAAAAAAAGAGATTGAAAGTGTTGTCCTGGTCAGTTTGCACATTTTTAAACCCTTAAAAAGAAGTTCCTGCTCACAGTCTTACTGAAATATTGCTGCCTACATACGGTTCAGACCTGACATAGATGGTGCCGTGCCAGGTCTCAGTGCCCTCAAGAAAGAGCAGCCAGACCGAGTGGGGATGTAAAGTTAAAGACGATTGTACAGAGCGCAAGCTTGCTGTATGCTTGAAAATGTTCTGATTGAACAGTCCTAGAAGGAAGGCTTTGGAGGACGTTTCCTCTCGAAAATTCCATTTAAAATGTATTGAATCATTCAATATGCAGTTGAGGTCTTGTTCATGTGTTAACCAGCTCTCTGCTCAACTGAGTTGTACTCTGTTGGCACATTTGGTAGGTCATGTACGGTGGGCAGCACTGAGTCCTGCTCTGATTTGCAACATTGCCACAATTGTGCCACTTGCGCCCATATTACAACCTCCAAATACCAGTTTCTCAGGGTGAGCTGGTCCACTTTTGTCCTTATATTTTCTCTCCCCTTAAAGCTTTCTTCATGATAACATCAGCTCGGCAGCACGGTGGTGCAGTGGTTAGCACTACTGCCTCACGACACTGAGGACCCGAGTTCGAACCCGGCCCTGGGTCATTGTCCGTGTGGAGTTTGCACATTCTCCCCGTGTCTGCGTGGGTCTCACCCCCACAATCCAAAGATGTGCAGGGTAGGTGGATTGGCCACGCTAAATTGCCCCTTAATTGGAAAAAAAATGAATTGGGTACTCTAAATTTTTTTTAAAATGATAACATCAGCTCTAGGTTTTAGTACCTGACCTTTCCAGGAAGGGTGGAGCAACAGCTCAATGAAAACAAGTTGCAGAATGTAAGGATTTTTTGAGTTTACTTGACAAATTGACAATGTTGCCTTCCAACAGCCCGAGGATGTAACAAAACTCCTGGTTTTACTCTGCTCCACCCCAGTGGAACAGCAAGGGATTGAGGTTGTGTAGAGGGTGATCAACCAGTTTAGATCTTTAATGTCCACTCTGTGTTGCCAGTTAGACTTCAGAGCAGCTGATACTTAAGAGATCAATTTGTGGGAAAGTTCTGCTTGGATTGGATTGGATTGGATTTGTTTATTGTCACGTGTACCGAGGTACAGTGAAAAGTATTTTTCTGCGAACAGCTCACAGATCATTAAGTACATGGGAAGAAAAGGGAATAAAAGAAAATACATAATAGGGCAACACAACATATACAATGTAACTACATAAGCACTGGCATCGGATGAAGCATACAGGGTGTAGTGTTAATGAGGTCAGTCAATAAGAGGGTCATTTAGGAGTCTGGTGACAGTGGGGAAGAAGCTGTTTTTGAGTCTGTCCGTGCGTGTTTTCAGACTTCTGTATCTCCTGCCCGATGGAAGAAGTTGGAAGAGTGAGTAAGCCGGGTGGGAGGGATCTTTGATTATACTGCCCGCTTTCCCCAGGCAGCGGGAGGTGTAGATGGAGTCAATGGATGGGAGGCAGGTTTGTGTGATGGACTGGGCGGTGTTCACGACTCTCTGAAGTTTCTTGCGGTCCTGGGCCGAGCAGTTGCCATACCAGGCTGTGATGCAGCCTGATAGGATGCTTGATCTTTACAGTGTGTCCACTGTTAATGCCACAAGTCCTGTGGGGGAAACATAAACCAAAATTACTGAAAGAGCTCCAATTTAAAAAAATTAATTCATGGGATGTGGGTATCTTTGGCTAGACCAGCATTTATTACCCATCACTAATTGCCCTTGAGAAGGTGGTGATGAACTGCCTTAGTGAATGGTACAGTAAAGGAGGGAGTTCCAGGATTTTGACCCAGCGACAGTGAAGGGACGCCGATATATTTGCAAGTCAGGGTGGTGAGTGACTTGGAGGGGAACCTCCAGGTGGTGGGGTTCCCAGGTATCTGCTGATCTTGTCCTTCGAGGTGGTAGAGGTCGTGGGTTTGGAAGGTGCTGTCTATGAACCTTGGTGAGTTCCTGCAGTGAATCTTGTAAATGGTGCACACGGCTGCCACTGGTTATTGGTGGTGGAGGGTTTGAATGTTTGTGGAAGAGGGAGCAACCAATCGGGCTGCTTTGTCCAGGGTGGTGTTGAGCTTCTTGAGTGTTAGAGCTGCACTCATCCAGGCAAGTAGACATATATCCTCACATTCTTGACTTGTGCCTTGTAGATTATAGACAGGGTTTGGGGAGTCAGGAGGTGAATTGCTCGCCGCAGGATTCCCAGTTTCTGACCTGCTCTTGCAGCCACAGTATTTATATGGCTATTCCAGTTCAGTTTCTGGCCAAAGGTAAACCCCAGGATGTTGATGATGGGGGGATTCAGCTGTGACAATGCCATTGAGTATTTAGAGGAGCTGGTTACATTCTCTCTTGTTGAGGATGGCATTGCCTGGCACTTTTGTGGCGCGAATGTTACTTGCCACAAGCCTGGCGCTGAACATTATGCAGTCATCAGCGAACATCCCCACATCTAACCTTGTGATGGAAGGAAGGTCACTGATGAAGCAGCTGAAGATGTTTGGGTCTCGGACACTATCCTGAGGAACTCCTGCAGTGATGTCCTGGAGCTGAGATTACTGACCCCTGAATTTTCCCCCTGATTCCCATTTAACCGTGTTTTGCTCGGGCTCCTTGATGCCTCACTTGGTTAAATTCTGCCTTGATGTCAAGGGCAACCAGTCTCCCCTCACTGATGGAGTTCAGCTCTTTTCTCCATATTTGAACCGAAGGCTGTAATTCCCTGGTGGAACTTATACTGAGGTCAGTGAGCAGATTATTGCTGAGAAAGTGCCACTCGATTGCACTGTTGATGACTCCTTCCATCATTTTACTGATGACCGAGAGTAGACTGATAAGATGGTAAGTGGCTGGGTTAGATTGGCCCTGCTCTTTGTGCGGGACTTAGCAGGGCAATTTTCCACATTGCTGGGCAAATGCCAATGTTGTATCTGTACCGGAAGAACCTAGCTAAACATACAAATTTAGAAAATAGGAGGAGGCCATTCAGCCCTTCGAGCCTTCTCCGCCATTCATTATTATCTTGGCTGATCTTCCTTACCCCCCCCCCATCCTTTGATCCCCTTTGTCCCAAGTGCTCTCTTGAATTGCTTCTTGAAAACGTAAAATGTTTTGAACTACTTCATGTGGTAACGAATTCCACAGGCTGACCACTCTCTGGGTGAAGACATTTCTCCTCATCTCTGTCCTAAATGGTCTACCCCCTATCCTCAGACTGTGACCCCTGGCTCTGGACGCTGCCAGCTTCGGCAACATCCTTTCCTGCATCTACCCTGTCTAGTCATGTGAGAATTTTATTGGTTTCTATGAGATCCCCCTCATTCTTCTGAACTCCAGCGAGAACAATCCTAACTGACTCAGTCTGTCCTCATACGACAGTCCCACCATCCCAGGAACAGTCAGGTAAATCTCCTCAGCACACCCTGTAGAGCAAGAACATCCAACCTCATAAGGAGACCAAAACTGTGCACAATATTCTAGATGTGGCCTCACTAAGCCCCTGTATAATTGCAGCAAGACATCCCTGCTCCTGTACTCAAAACCTCTTGCTGTGAAGAACCTAACATTTGCCTTCTTTACCGCCTGCTGCACCTGTGCGCTTACCTTCAGTGACTGGTGTACGAGGACACCCAGGTCTCGGTGCACATCCTCGTCTCCTAGTTTATGGCCATTCAGATAATAGTCTGCTTTCCCATTTTTGCTACCAAAGTGGGTAACCTCGCATTTTTCCAAATTATACAGCATCTGCCATTCATTTGCCCACTCACTCAACTTGTCCAAATCATACTGAAGCATCTCTGCATCCTCCTCACAGCTCACCCTCCCAACCAACCTGGTGTCATCTCCAAATTTGGAGATATTGCATTCAATTCCCTCATCTAAATCATTAATATATAATGACTAGCTGGGGTTCCAGCACCAATCCCCGTGGTACCACACTAGTCCCTGCCTGCCATTTGAGCCCATTTATTGTTCCTCTTTGTTTCCTGTCTGCCGACCAGTTTTCTATCCGGGTAGTTTTCTATCCATCTCAATACACCACCTCTAATCCCATGCGCTTTAATTTTACACTTTAATCTCTTATGTGGGCTTTTGTCGAAAGTTTTCTGAAAATCTAAATAAACCGCATCCACTGACTCCCCCTCATCAACTCTACGAGTTCCATCCTCGAAGAATTGCAGTAGATTTGTCAAGCATGATTTCCCCTTCATAAATCCATGCTGACTCTGTCCGATTCTGCCGCTGTTTCCCAAGTGCTTTGCTGTAACAGTTTTGATAATGGATTCTAGAATTTTCCCACCACAGACGTCAGGCTTACTGGTCTAGAATTCCCTGTTTTCTCTTTACCTCCCTTATGGGTGGCACGGTAGCACAGTGGTTAGCACTGAATGTCCAGTTCACCTAACAAGCACGTCTTTCGGGACTTGTGGGAGGAAACTGGAGCACCCGGAGGAAACCCACGCAGACACGGGGAGAACGTGCAGACTCCGCACAGTGACCCAGCGGGGAATCGAACCCGGGTCCCTGCCGCTGTGAAACAATTGTGCTAACCACTGTGCTACTGTGCCGCCCACGTTTCACGGTTCCTTTGTCCTCTCGTATTTCTGGGAGATTTTCTGTATCTCCCTTCATGAAGACAGACACAATGTAATTATTTCGTTTCTGCACCATTTCTCTGTTCTTTATTCTAGACTTTCCTGACTCTGCCTGTAATAGGCCCACATTTGTCCTTTCAAATCTTTTCCTTTTCATGTGCCTAAAGAAGAGGCCTCTCGCTAGCTTGCAGCCATATTCTCTTTTCCCTTTATCAGTTTCTTGGTTCTCCTTTGCTGGATTCTAAATTGCTCCCAATCCTCGGGTTCCCCACTTTCTGTGGCAATCACCCTTTGCCATTTCCTTTCATCTAATGCAATCTTTAACTTATTTTGTTAGTCATGTTGGGCTTTTGTGTCATGGGGGAATGAATATTTGTTGTTGGCCATGTAAGACTTTAAATCCTCGCCATTGCCTGTCTTCTTTGAATATAGGTTCTTGATTCATCAAAGCCCAACTTGACCCTCATACCTCCATAATTCCCTTTGCTTCTTTAGGACCCGGGTTCCTGATGAATTATATAACTTTCAACTCAATCACTTGGACTGCTACAGTCAGGGTTCACTTGCATTTCTGTTGCCACCTTTGTGTCCGGCCAACTTTATTGCTATGCCAAGAGTTTTTTACTGTTTGTAATTGGTGTCCATATTTTGTAACTTTCTTTTTCAGTATGACGACTGCAGCAGCTGCAGCCATTAGTACCATAGAATTCCTACAGTGCGGAAGGAGGCCATTCAGCCCATCGAGTCTGCACCAACTCTCTGAACGAGCACCCTACCCAGGCCACTTCCCCATCCTATCCCCATAACCCCACCTAACTTACATATCTTTGGACACTGAGGGGCAGTGAAGTGTGGCCAATCCACCTAACCTGCACACCTTTGGACTGTGGGAGGAAACCGGAGCACCCGGAGGACACGCAGACACAGGGAGAACGTGCAAACTCCACACACACAGTCACCCAAGGCCGGAATTGAACCCGGGTCCCTGACGCTGTGAGACAACAGTGCTAACCACTGTGCCGTTGTGCCGCCTGTTGTTGGGGCTGGAGAATAGTGAAGGCGATTTTTGGCAGAAACTGCGTCATCCTTTTCACTCCCAGCTCTGAATACTGCAAGTGCCCTATAAATCCTCCCCCTGCCAATGTTCAGTGCAAGTTGTGCCTCTGCATTCTTAGAGTTTTTGTTGTATCTCCTGATCATTTCCAAACTACAGAACCTGAATTGCATTGTTAAGAGAATAATTGAAAGCTTGTGCTTTGGTAGCATATTCTTATGTGGGGATTGGCCCACAGTGGCTCTGCACAGGAGTCCCCGCAACAGATTAATACTTCACACAACATGAAAAAGTGTCACAAAGTCTGTGCTTCACATTCCCAGTAATGAATCTACAATAAAACCCACTAGCATTTTATCTTCAATTCCATGAGCAGATGCAAAAAATGAAAAATGTAGCCTTTTCTCTGTGAAAACATGTAGATTCTATAGTCTTTAATTGTTTTTATTGTAAGTTCTGATCTTTCCCCACTCTGGTACAATCTGTTTCTTGTTTGAAGATTATTTAATAGTTGTAGGAGTATAGAATGCTCGATCCTATGTTCAAAGTGACAAACTTTGGACGAGTGAAGTTTCATCGCATAAAGGAAGGCTTACATCAGCTGGCTGCGCCTTCACCTCTGAGTCAGAAGATTGATCTCCCACACTGGGACTTCACATAATGTCATCTAACATTGCAGTACAGTAGTGGGGGAGGCTGCCGGGACACGGTTGCCATACCTTGGTGTGATGTTAAGCTGACACCCCCTTGTCTTGTTGACGTGGATATGTAAGGGTTCACTTTCACCAGCATTAGTGGTGAGCATGGAGTTTTCCTGATGTCTTGGCTAACACTCGTCCCTCAACCAGCTTCACCAAAAACGGATTGAGCAGTGATTAATTTTATTGTTGTTGAACAGGCTGAATGCCATTTGGAAAAGTCATTCTCGAGATGCAGATGTTCTAGTAAGGCTGTTTTTATTGCCCATCCCCAGTTCTGAGAATTTGATAGTGGGTCGCCTTCATCTTTGTAACACTTGGATATAACTGAGTGCTTTGCTAATTTGCTTCAAGGGACAGTTGAGAATAAACTATGTTGGTGTCGCCTGTGGGAAACAACGACAGGCTCTTTTCTTACAGGATGTTAGAGAACCAGTGGATATTCACCCCAATCAAATGGCTAGGTGGCCATTTTTACAGAAAGCAGCTTAAACTGAATTCAAATTCTCAAACTGTCATCGGGGCAGCACGGTAGCATTGCGGATAGCACAATTGCTTCACAGCTCCAGGGTCCCAGGTTCGATTCTGGCTTGGGTCACTGTCTGTGTGGAGTCTGCACATCCTCCCCGTGTGTGCGTGGGTTTCCTCCGGGTGCTCCGGTTTCCTCCCACAGTCCAAAGATGTGCGGGTTAGGTGGATTGGCCATGATAAATTGTCCTTAGTGTCCAAAATTGCCCTTAGTGTTGGGTGGGGTTACTGGGTTATGGGGATAGGGTGGCGGTGTTGACCTTGGGTAGGGTGCTCTTTCCAAGAGCCGGTGCAGACTCGATGGGCTGAATGGCCTCCTTCTGCACTGTAAATCCTATGATAATCTAGTGTCAAGTAATGCAGTCACACAGGCAGCACGGCAGCACAAGTGGATAGCATTGTGGCTTCACAGCGCCAGGGTCCCAGGTTCGATTCCCCGCTGGGTCACTGTCTGTGTGCAGTCTGCACGTTCTCCCTGTGTCTGCGTGGGTTTCCTCCGGGTGCTCCGGTTTCCTCCCACAGTCCAAAGACGTGCAGGTTAGGTGGATTGGCCATGATAAATTGGCCATCAAAAAGGTTAGGAGGGGTTACTGGGTTACGGGGATAGGGTGGAAGTGAGGGCTTAAGTGGGTCGGTGCAGACTCGATGGGCCGAATGGCCTCATTCTGCACTGTATGTTCTATGAAACACACGACTCTCCAATTCAGTGAATCCCAAAAATCTACTGCTACAAATGTATTTGAGGTCTTCCAAAGTTGTGATAAGCGACAATATCAATTCAGGTATTTCTTTCCCTCAACTGTAATTCCAGTGATTCAATAACAGTACACCTGTAACATTACTGCTCCCACTCTGCACCTATCAATCTCTGCTTTAACCTGTTGACTGCAACGTTCAGCTGTATGTTACCCAAGCACTGGTCACACACCACAATCCTGACATAGCTGAACACTCTTATCATTGTGGATTGCCGGGCAGCACGGTGGCACAGTGGGTTAGCACTGCTGTCTCGCGACGCTGAGGTCCCAGGTTCGCTCCCGGTTCTGGGTCACTGTCCGTGTGGGGTTTGCACATTCTCCCCGTGTTTGCATGGGTCTCACCCCCACAACCCAAAGATGTGTAGGGTAGGTGGATTGGCCACGCTAAATTGCCCCTTAATAAAAAGAAATCATTGTGGATTGGCAGATCTCCCAGATACTCACGGGTAAAATCTTTTAGTGCTGAGCCCTGTACAGCAGCAAACTCCCAACTTGCGTCTGCTCTGTGCAAAGTTAGTTTAACAAAGCTGTAGAGCTGCAATTTAAATCTGCATCCCTGGCCTAGGGAGAGAAACAAATTACTAGAATTACAGGACTGGGCTGGAATGTTGCACCATTGATAACTTGCTCAGGCTCTCTGTCTGATATTTCCGATGAAGAATCATGAAGTGAGTGAGTAGGTTTCTAGCACCTAGCAAATCCTATCCTAACTCCAGCTGCTTTGACCCATAGTTATTCTAGGTTCCTGATGGCTGCTGGAACAATAATGCGAGTACAATTGACCTCATTATGGCTGGCTTCAGGGGGAGAACATGTTTCAGTGTTTCTGCTCTGGGTCATTCCTGTATGTGTGGACATTGCGTGAGGACTAGACATGCAGATTGTGGTTAAATTTATTTCATTTATTTCCCGGAATGTGGGTGTCACTGGCTGGGCCGGCATTTATGCCCATCTCTAATTGATGAGGTGGTGGTGAGCTGCCCTTTTGAACCGCTGCAGCCCCCTGTGGTGTAGGTACACCCACTGTGCTGTTAGGGAGGGAGTTCCAGGATGTTGCCCCAGCGACAGTGAAGGAACGATGATATATTTCCCAGTCAGGGTGGTGAGTAATGTGGAGGAGCCTCCAGGTGGTGGCGTTCCCATGTGTCTGCTACCCTTATCCTCCTAGGTGGTAGAGGTCGCAGGTTTGGAAGATGCTGTTGAAGGATCCTGGGTGAGTTCCTGCAGTGCATCTTGTAGATGTTACACACGGCTGCCACTGTTCATCGGTGGTGGAAGGAGTGAGTGTTTGTGGATGGGGTGCCAATCTGCTTTGTCCTGGATGGTGTCAAGCTTCTTGAGTGTTGTTGGAGCCGCACTCATCCAGTGGAGAATATTCCATCACAATCCCTGACTTGTGCCTTGTGGGTGGTGAACAGGCTTTGGGGCGCCTGGAAGTGAGTTAACCGCTACAGGATTCCAAACCCCTGACCTGCTCTTAAAGCCACAGTAGTTATATGGCTCGTCTAGTTCAGTTTCTGGTCAATGATAATCCTCAGGATGACGGTAGGAGATTCAGCGATGGTAATGCCATTGAATGTCAAGGGGAGCTGGTTAGATTCTCTCTTGTTGGAGATGGCCATTGCCTGGCACTAATGTGACACAACTGTTACTTGTAACTTATTAGCCAAGCCTGGATATTGTCAAGGGCTTGCTGCAGTTGGACATGCTCTGCTTCTGTATTTTGTGAACAGGTCATACCTGCAGATTTCCACATTGCTGGGTAGATGCCAGTGTTGTTGCTGTACTGGAACAGCTTGGCTAGAGGCAAGTTCTGGAGCACAAGTCTTCAGTAGTATTGCCGGGATATTGGCAAAGTCCTTAACCTTTGCAGTACTCCTGAATTGTAGCTTCACAGGGCTTACCCGGTAATTGTCCAGAAGCTCTGACTTTCCCAGGATAATTTTGCTGTACTGGGAATGAACCCGTGAAGCGATTTAAATCACTAACTTAGCATGGTTCTTCCAGTGTGACTCTAATAGTTACTCTGAAAGAGTTAGAAGAAATAAATCACTTCTAACTTCAGCGTAACTGTTCTAAAGACCATGACCAGTTCCCACATGGGACACCCCCGACCCTCCAGGGGACATGCTGTAAATGCTGTGATTTGAATTAAATCAAAACATGGAATTAAAAGTCAATTGATGATCATGAATCTGTTTCCGATTTTCATAAAAGCCCATCTGGTTCACGAATGTCCAAATCTGCTATCCTCACCTGACCTAGCGTACAGGTGACTCTTAAATACCCTCCAAACAAGAGCAATTGGGATAGGTGATAAATGCTGGCCTCGCCCACCTCCTGAAAATGAATTTAAAAAGGGGCATGTCCTCCTTTGTTCCACTTTTTCTGGACTCTTGACAATGGACTGCCTGAATCATCTCCCCCAGCCCTGATGCTGATTGTCACACTGAGGAAGCTATGGCTCCTTGTTGCAAAATCTCTCTTAATAGAAACTTGTATCAAATACCTTTGTGTTATTTTTTGTTGTAAGGTTCCTGAAGACTGACTAAATGACTACTGCTTCTCGCAAATCCTTATGTACTGCCTGTTTATGTTACAGCCCATTCAAATGAGGAGGAAGAAGATGATATCAAAGTGTCTGCTTTCAACTTTGACCTGAAGGAGATACTTCCCAGTGTGAAAGTGTGGTCTGATTGGATGCTGGGCCACCCAGATGAGTGGAACCCGCCACCCAACTCTGTCATCCTGCCGAAAGAGTATGTTGTTTAAAATTCCACTTAGACTGCAACACAAATAGCTCAGTTTTTCTTCCTTTATTCTTCCCTCCCTTCTGTTTTTTGTTTAGACACCTAGGAGATGGGGGTTAAGGGAAAATTTGATTTGATAAGTAGTTTTTTAATTATGCTTATTTCGACAACTGTTGCTTTGCAAATTCTGATTTGTTTCCATCTGGATGTACACTGTAGTCCTGGTCAAATGATGGTGGGGTGGACTTAGTTCATAAACTCTGCCCCATTCCCAGTATGTCTGGACTCTTAAAAATTACCTTCGGGTTGCATATCTGCCCCATCACTAAGGCCAACTATTTCCAGAGGTCCTGCTTCTGCTTATCTACTGCTGAAATCCTTGACCGTGTCTTTGTTACCTCTAGTATTTGACTATTCCAATGATCTTCTGGTCTGCCTCTTCTCTTCCACCCTGCAGAAACCTGAGATAATTCGAACCCTGCTGTCTATATCCAAACTAGTACAGAGTTCATTCACTCATCACTCCTGTGCTCGCTGGCCCACGTTTACTCCTGATCCAACAGTACTGCAATTTTATAGTTTGTTTGCTTGTTTTCACACATCTTCATGGTCTCCCCATTCCCTCTGTCCTGTAATCTAACCGGCCCACAATTCTCTGCGATATCTGTGCTCCAGTTCTGCTCTCTTGACAATTGCTGATTTTTATCACCCCTTTATTGGTGACTGTGCTTATTTTTAGCTGCCAAGGTTCTAAGTTCTAGAATTACCTCGCCACCTCTCTACTTACTTTCTCCTTTAGTAAGAAGTCTTACAACACCAGGTTAAAGTCCAACAGGTTTGTTTCAAATCACTAGCTTTTGGAGCGCTGCTCCTTCCTCAGGTGAAGGAGCAGTGCTCTGAAAGCTAGTGATTTGAAACAAACCTGTTGGACTTTAACCTGGTGTTGTAAGACTTCTTACTCTGCTCACCCCAGTCCAACACCGACATCGCCACATCATTTCTCCATTAGGACATTCCTTAAAACCTACCTCTGACCAAGCTTTTGGTCATCTGTCTTAATATAACCATATGTAGCTTAGTATCACATTGTGTTTGATAATGCTGCTGTGAAGTATTTTGGAGTACTTTATTACGTTAAAGGTGCTATATAGGAGCAATATGTTGTAGTTCGTGTGTTTCATATCTCTCCCCTGATTGCATTTATCACATCGCATTTGTTGTGAAAGTTGTGTTTTTGGCATTGACATGATATTCGTTTCTATATCGAAAGGGATGCATGGGTTGATGGTCAGGTGATTAACTTTTGCCCAGTCCAGAAGCAGTTGGGGACAAGGTATTTTATTAAGGGGTGGAATAAAGTCCGTTTCATGTCTGCCGTTGGGTAAACAGTTGTGTTCTGCATCATCACACCAGGTTAAAGTCCAACAGGTTTGTTTGGAATCACTAACTTTTGGAGCACAGCTCCTTCCTCAGGTAATCACTTGAGGAAGGAGCACTGTTCCAAAAGCTAGTGATTCCAAACAAACCTGTTGGACTTTAACCTGGTGTTGTAAGACTTCTTATTGTACTCACCCCAATCCAACGCCAACATCTCCACATCACTGCATCGTCACATTTAGCAACTTTTACCGACTGTTTCTTCTCCATGAGGCAGTCCGTTTTTACATTTGAACCAGAGAGCGAGTGCTAGCCTGATAGTCAACCGCAGCGAGCATCTTAGCTGTGCCTGTTCATCTCTTCATGCACCATTTGTAAGGGCAGTCCAAGGAGGGCACTACTCAATATTGATCAAGAGGGGAACTTTCACTGGCCTCCTCAGCTGTACCCACAGAGGCGCACAGTCCAATTGAAGCTCACCACCTCCACCACCCACTCTGCCACCACTGCTGTAACTAACAGCACAAACTAGTTCCCTGGCCAGTGTGGCTTAGCTAGTTACTGGATAACTTCACTGACCCATTGGGGAATCTCTGCTCTTGTTAAAAAGAATCCAGTATCAGAAAGCCATAATTTCTTTCTCTCCGTATTTTATTTGGATTGGGAAGCTCTACCCAAAATAGGCTGTTTTCTTCAAAATGACCATCCCTCTCTAATTGTCTCCCGCTCTGTGTCCCAGCTCGAACCCAGAGCTCTTCGGGCTTGCTTGCACATCCCAAATCCCACCTCCCAAATTCAAATATTTCCTAAAAAGTTTGCCACCGTTGATTACCGCAATTTCTTCCTCTCTTGTGAAGGAAGCACTTCATCATGTTTTCCTGTGTATGTGTGAGATGCTAATGACGTTGTCTTTCAATAATTCAGCTCTCTTACATTGCCTGACTCTTCTCAATTCATTTCCATGGTTACAGCAGTGCTCACCATATGATTAAGCATATTTGAATTAAATCTGCAAATAGACACGAGGCAAAATAAGTGAATGATTAGTAAATTTAGAAAGGTGACTTTGGGTGTTGGCAGTGCATATATTCATGTGGAACATTCACTAAATTTAAATTTTTATTGGAACTCAGTACAGGTTTTATCTACTGCACTCGCTCCATCGAGATAGCACTGATGTACAGCCAAGAAATGCAGATAAATGGCACACAAGTGAATGTGAGAAGTCAAGAAATATTCCCCACCGACTTTTGTAGAAGTGTTGCCCAGATTTCTAGCGTTCCTATTTGTGAAGGTGTTTATGAACTCGCTGGTCCTGTTGCTGAGCAGCTGATGTCTTAATAGGTTATCCACTGTCACTAACGCAGCGGCATCACGCTGAGTTTAATTTCTGTTTAACTGTTACACCTGCACAGCGGGAAACTGCTGGGAGTGAGCAGGTGATAGATTATTCAAGAGATTATTTCAAATGCAACTATGTCAGAATTCACTGAAATTCAGACTTGCGTCCCTGTTCCTGTTAATCTTTACACTCTGCCAAATTTTATCCTTGTAGGTGAGATTGTGCAGCTTTTATTTATCTCAGTTACGCGGGCACATGTGCAAGCGCAGACCTGCGCGTGCACCCGAGTTCTCTTTAGCCTTGTTAATAAACTTGATTTCCTTCCTTCTTTCTCTTTCAAGAAAGAGTCAGCGTGACTGCAACATTGAACTAAGTGTTGATAAAGCAGTCGAGCACACTACTGTCCATGATCTAGGTTTTGAAGTGTTTGCCCTGATGACTGGGCTGAGTTTGGAGCTGGAATGGCTATGAGTCTCAGCCCCTCGTTCACTCCTGCACAGCTGTATGACACTGTCTTGGCCCGGAGCTGGGATAGGAAAATAGAAAGCGGGCCAAGACAGAAAGTCCTCTTTGTTTTGTAGTTGGCAGCCTGCCCATGACTGGGGTTACATAATGGGAATCATTGTGGTACTCTTGAGATTGCAGGAGTATTTACAGGATCTGGGTCACACCAAGAGCTGTGTGGCTGCAGCAGTGTCACATGACTGCTCCATGTCAGTGTCAGGTCCTCCTCTCCCCCCCCCCCCCCCCCCCCCCCCCACCTCCTTTTCCTTATTTTCCCTCTGCCTTGCAGCTATAGAATGGTGTTTCTTGGCAACCGCCCATGGGTTGTATGTGACTTAACTCGTGTAATGGCTTTGGCTCGAAAGGATCTAGAGTCAACAGAGGGGCACAGGGAGGAGGCGAGCAGAGCCTGGAGCGTCTCATGGGCAAGCAAGTAGAGAGGCTGGAATATTAGACTAGAGCCATATCACATCCGTCTGTTGTCTGCCCAGCCAGCTTTGGATAAACTATCTAAGACCAGTGCAATACATCATTTCTTTCTTCTCTTTTTTTTTTCCTTTTTACTTAGGGGTCATGTAAAGTTCTGTGTTTGTGCTTTTAACCCTGCAAACACTTTTCTTAAAGCAGCTGGCAGCCAAATGCATCCCTGGTTCCCATTACATCATAGTTTAAAATAATACAAATAACCCCTCTCAGAAACGGAGTTTTTTGGAGTATTTTTCCTGTCAATAAACTATTTTTAAAAAACAACACCCCGATGCTGTGAAGTTAAATGTAGGTTAGGGATGTGCTGTGTTTAAGATGCTGGCTTTGGGTTCATGCTAATATGGGATGTATCGCAGAAATTTCTATTAATGAAGATTGAGGAGACGGCAATTTAAGAAGGAAAATACTTGCATTTTATATAGTTTTTCATAGTTCATTCTAAAACAATCGATGGTACTTTTGGAGTCCTGTCAGTGCCGTACCATAGACCTGAGGAAGGAGCAGCGCTCCGCAAGCTAGTGACATCGAAACAAACCTGTTGGACTTTAACCTGGTGTTGTAAAACCTCTTACTGTGCTCACCCCGGTCCAACGCCGGCATCTCCACATCATGTACTATAGAGAAGCAGAGCAGTCAATCTGAGCACAGCACGGACGGGAAATTGCAATTCGATAAAATACCAAAACACCTTGGTACTGACCGCTGTACAACTATTAGTGAAAATCCCCCACCTCACTCACTTGTCCTCTCTCTCCCTTTGTTTAGTTCTATTTTCATTCTCTCACTGTTTTCCCTTTCTCTCTGTTTCCAATTGATACCCGTTGTTAACTGTGTCTATCTCCCTTCTAAAAGCTCTGCTCTCTCCCTCCTGCAAATAACAGGCTGGTGTGAAATGTGTATTGCAGCTCGGATGCTCTGCCGAACATGGCCCTCCGGACTGGGATGTCACATGTTGATTGATCTGGTTTGGATTCGAAACCGTGAGATCTGTGACATGTTCGAATGAGATAATTATGACAACACAGGAGGAAGCCCATCCTGCTGGCACTGGCTCTCTGAATGAACAAGTTACTGACTGCCATTCCCCCACCTTCTCCCGGCAACTCGCCACATTCTTCCTTTTCGTTAGAAGAAAATGCAATTGAGGGGTAGTTTAGCGTGGTCAATCCACCTACCCTGCTCATCTTTTGGGTTGTGGGGGTGAGACCCACGCAACCATGGGGAGAATGTACAAACTCCACACGGAAGGTGTGAGTCAGCACCTTCAGGAACTGTCATCCAGTGACAGTCAGCACCTTCAGGAACTGTGTCCCAGTGAGAGTCAGCACCTTCAGGAACTGTGTCCCAGTGAGAGTCAGCACCTTCAGGAACTGTGTCCCAGTGAGAGTCAGCACCTTCAGGAACTGTGTCCCAGTGCGAGTCAGCACCTTCAAGACTGCCTCCCAGTGAGAGTCAGCACCTTCAGGAACTGTCTCCCAGTGAGAGTCAGCACCTTCAGAAACTGTGTCCCAGTGAGAGCCAGCACCTTCAGGAACTGCCCCCAGTGAGAGTCAGCACCTTCAGGAACTGTGTCCCAGTGAGAGTCAGTACCTTCAGGAACTGTGTCCCAGTGCGAGTCAGCGCCTTCAGGAACTGTCTCTCAGTGAGAGTCAGCACCTTCAGGAACTGCCCCCAGTGAGAGTCAGCACCTTCAGAAACTGCCCCCAGTGAGAGTCAGCACCTTCAGGAACTGTCTCCCAGTGAGGGTCAGCACCTTCAGGAACTGTCCCCCAGTGAGAGTCAGCACCTTCAGGAACAGTGTCCCAGTCAGAGTCAGCACCTTCAGGAACTGTGTCCCAGTGAGAGTCAGCACCTTCAGGAACAGTGTCCCAGTGAGAGTCAGCACCTTCAGGAACAGTGTCCCAGTGAGAGTCAGCACCTTCAGGAACTGTGTCCCAGTGAGAGTCAGCACCTTCAGGAACTGCACCCAGTGAGAGTCAGCACCTTCAGGAACTGTGTCCCAGTGAGAGTCAGCACCTTCAGGAACTGTCTCCAGGGAGTGTCAACACCTTCAGGAACTGTGTCCCAGTGAGAGTCAGCACCTTCAGGAACTGTCATCCAGTGAGAGTCAACACCTTCAGGAACTGTGTCCCAGTGACAGTCAGCACCTTCAGGAACTGTCATCCAGTGAGAGTCAGCACCTTCAGGAACTGTCCCCAGTGAGAGTCAGCACCTTCAGGAACTGTGTCCCACTGAGAGTCAGCACCTTCAGGAACTGTCCCCCAGTGAGAGTCAGCACCTTCAGGAACAGTGTCCCAGTGAGAGTCAGCACCTTCAGGAACTGTGTCCCAGTGAGAGTCAGCACCTTCAGGAACTGTGTCCCAGTGAGAGTCAGCACCTTCAGGAACTGTGTCCCAGTGAGAGTCAGCACCTTCATGAACTGCACCCAGTGAGAGTCAGCACCTTCAGGAACTGTCCCCCAGTGAGAGCCAGCACCTTCAGGAACTGCGTCCCAGTGAGAGTCTGCACCTTCAGGAACTGCCCCCAGTGAAAGTCGGCACCTTCAGGAACTGCCCCCAGTGAGAGTCAGTACCTACAGGAACTGTGTTCCAGTGAGAGTCAGCACCTTCAGGAACTGCCCCCAGTGAGAGTCAGTACCTACAGGAACTGTGTTCCAGTGAGAGTCAGCACCTTCAGGAACTGCCCCCAGTGAGAGTCAGCACCTTCAGGAACTGTCCCCCAGTGAGAGTCAGCACCTTCACGAACTGCCCCCAGTGAGAGTCAGCACCTTCACGAACTGCCGTCAGTGAGAGTCAGCACCTTCAGGAACTGTGTCCCTGGGCGAGTCAGCGATAGTCTGTGGGATTGCGGATAGTGTCTTGAGATGGATAGAAAGGTGGTTAGCAGACAGGAAGCCAAAGGTTGGAAAAATGGGTCTTTTCGGATTAGGCAGTGACTAGTGGAATACCGCAGGGATCTGTGCTGAGTGAGTGGGCATATGCATGCCAGGTGCTGTGTAATTTGGATGAATGTCAGATTATCCGCGTCGGTAGCAAAAATAGGAAGGTAGATTATTATTTGGGTGTAGTTTGAGAGAGGTGCATACTCAGCGAGCCCTTGGTGTCCTCGTGCATCAGTCGCTGAAAGTCAGCGTGCAGGTACTGCAGGCAGTAACGAAGACAAATGATATGTTGGCCTTCATAGCGAGGGTATTTGAGCAATAATCTTTATTAGTGCCACAGGTAACACTGTAATGAAGTTACTGTGAAAATCCCCCAGTGGCCACACTCCGGCGCATATCCAGGTACACTGGAGATTTCAGAATGTCCAATTCACCTAACAAGCACATCTTTCGGGAGCACCTGAAAGAAACCCACGCCGACACGGGGAGATTATGCAGCCTCTGCACAGTGACCCAAACCGGGAATTGAACCCATTCCCTGGCCCTGTGAAGCAACAGTGCTAACCACTGTGCTAGCATGCCGCTGGGATTTTTTACTGCAATTTTATAGGGAATCCATGAGGCTACACCTGGAGTATTGTGCAGTTTTGGTGCCCTTCTTGGAGGAAGCATATTTTTGCAAATGGTGGAGTGCAGCGAAGGTACCAGGCTGATTCCTGGGACCGTGGGACTGTCATATGAGGAGAGACTAAGTCAGTTAAGGTTATATTCATTGGCGTTTAGAAGAGTGAGAGGGGATCTCATAGAAACTTAGAAAATTCTTTTTTTTAAATTTTAGAGTACCCAATTATTATTTTTTTTCAATTGAGGGGCAATTTAGCGTGGCCAATCCACCTACCCTGCTCATCTTTGGGTTGTGGGGGTGAAACCCATGCAAACACTGGGAGAATGTGCAAACTCCACACGGACAGTGACCCAGGGCTGGGAATCGAACCCGGGTCCTCAGCGCCGCAGTCCCAGTGCTAACCACTGCGCCGCCGTGCAGCCCTTAAACTTAGAAAATCCTAACATGATTAGACAGGGTAGATTCAGAAAGAATGTTCCTGATGCTGGGGAGTGTCCAGAATTAGTGGATGATAGTTTGAGGATATGAGCAAAATCCTTCTGGACTGAGGTGAGGGGAAATTTCTTCACACAGAGAGCGGTGAATCTGTGGAATTCACTACCACAGAAAGTAGTTGAGGCCAAAACGTTGTGAAATTTCAGGAAGGAATTAGATACAGCTCTTGGGGCTAAAGGGATCAAGGGATATGGGGAGAAGGTGGGATCAGGGTATTGAACTTGCTGGTCAGCCACGATTAGAATGAATGGCGGAGCAGGCTCGAAGGGCCGAATGGCCTCCTATTTTCTATCTATGTTGCTGTGTAACACCTTCCCGAGAGAAAATAATTGGTTACAGAATGAGGGACAAAAGAAAATAATTTGTGGAGAAACGTGTCTCAAAAAGTGGGAAAAATTAAACATATTGCAAGCGTGAACTTGCTTCATTTTTTTGGGGTTTGAGAGTCAGAATTGAGAGAGCGAGTCATTGTTGTGTGCTGCGGCCTGAAGGCATGCAGTTGGACCCACAGGGCTGTCTCCCTCACTGTGTGCTGGCATGTCCCAGCACACCTGGAAGGGAGAGCTGCTCGAATTCCACCAGATAAGAAAATAATCCAACTTTCTGCCAGAACATTGAATCTTTAATAAGTCTTTACGCCATCCCTCACTATCTTAGAGGGTGTTAAATAGACTGCAAAATGACAGTAAGGAGCAGATAAATATTGTTGTCGTGAAGATTCAGGCAACAAGCTGAGAAGGCTGCAGAGTGTGTCCCTCTCGCACTGACTGTGTCAGCTGTCCAAGGCAAGAATGCCCAAACCATCAGCTTTTGGCCTGTTGGAGCGCTCTGAATTCCATTTTCAGAGCTGTGTTAAATGTATGGAGCCTGCTGTGAACGATACCTTGGCTGGAACAACATACTGTTGCAAGACTGCACAATCTTGCTTCCCAGTAACTGATAAGATTTTGGATAACTTGCATTGTTGTCATAATTACCACACGGTGAAGTGCTTTAAATACAGTGAATTCCTTTGCAGTTTACTTACTGCGTTTGGTGTTGAACACAGTAGCGATACAGTGTCGGCAATGAGGTGAATAAACAATTGACATGTTTTTGGTGTTGTTGATTGGGGATGAATTATTGACTAGGACACGCAGCGAACTCCACTTTTTCTTCCAAGTAATGCAACCAGCTCTTCAATGTAGTTATTAAAAATAAATATATCCTGGCCTGTCTACGGTACCCATCAATATCACATGGAATTACCAGGGGTGTGACAATTTACTGTGACACTCTGGAGTGCGTCACTATTTGCAGTGAGTGTCTGGGAATTTGTCACAATTTGTACTGAGCCTCTGGGAGTGTGTCACTATTTGGGGTAAGTCCCTGCGAGTGTCTCAGTATTTAGGGTGAGCCTTTAGGAGTATGTCACTATTTGGGGTGTGCCTCTGTGAGTGTGTGACTATTTGGGGTTAGTCTCTGGGAGTGTGTCACTATTGGGGTGAGTCCCTGGAGTGTGTCACTATTGAGGTGAGTCCCTGGAGTGTGTCACTATTGGGGGGAGTCCCTGGAGTGTATCGCTATTGGGGGGAGTCCCTGGAGTGTGTCACTATTGGGGTGAGTCCCTGGAGTGTGTCACTATTGGGGGGAGACCCTGGAGTGTGTCACTATTGGGGTGAATCCCTGGAGTGTGTCACTATTGGGGTGAGTCCCTGGAGTGTGTCACTATTGGGGGGAGTCCCTGGAGTGTGTCACTATTGGGGGGAGTCCCTGGAGTGTGTCACTATTGGGGGGAGTCCCTGGAGTGTGTCACTATTGGGGTGAGTCCCTGGAGTGTGTCACTGTTTGGGATTTGTCTCTGGGAGTGTGACTGTAGCCACCTAAAATGGCTGATTCCTTATTAATTTGGCCAAAACCCGATTTAAAATGGCTAACCGAAAAGGCTGATGGGAAAAGCAGCCAACAGGACACAAACGGACAGCTGCAGACAGAATAGCGTAATCGGCTCTGGGGAAGTCGGCCCAGATCGATACTCAAGACTATTAGCAGCACATCAACCCAGACATCTGCAGTTTAATCGGCTATCCCCGGGAACAATTGCAACATATTAGCAATTGAATACCGGGCCAGACCTGTCGGCGCCTGCCGTGGCCGAAACAAAGACAGGTGAACGACCACCCCCCCCGATCGAGGAATCGCCCCATTATTGGAGCATATCGAACCCAGTGATTGGGAACAAGTCCAATCACTTGGGACTCAGGGTCAAGGGCCGCCCCGAGAGGCGGGAAGCCCCTGGGCCCTATAAAGTGAGGGACCAAGTTCAGATCCCTCTCTCTCTCTCCCTTCTTCACCTGCTCGCAGCCTTCGCAAGAACCTTCAGCAAAGAACCGTAAGTTTGACTCCAGCGATCGCTACCCGATAAAGACTCCTAGCCATCGACCCGTATCAGCCTTTTGAATCCCGCGGGCCAGATCCGATTCGATAAGCCATTCGTTTCCCTGACCTGGTGGGCCTTTCCTAAAGTTAAGTATTGGCCAGTAGTGGTAGATTTCTATATAGATAGTAGGATTATTGTGTAAGCATTAATTGTTGTATATAATAAATGACCGTTGATTTCAATCTTACTAAGCGGTGTGCTGACTTATTAATCATAACTCGAGCTTGAACCACGTGGCGGTATCAGAAAGATACCTGGCGACTCGTGAGCAAAGGTGACATAATCAGAGCTAATAAACTAAGGCTAAAAAGAGCAACATAATTGGCGACTCCGCCGGGACCCGACATAGAAGTGGAAAACCACTCCGGGAGAACCCCAGAAATTTGAATAGAATCCAATCGGAAGCATAAACAAAAAAAACCCACAAGTGTTCAAGTGGTTCTGGTTAATAATTCACAATTCGGAAGTGTGTGTATGCATGCGTAACTAACAGGGTTATAAGGTAAAACTGATAGATTTTTGTTGCGTCAAAACTGTCGGAAGTCGTTGTTTTCAGAAATTAGCGCAAGCCGTACCCGCATCTACGACACCACCTTAGCCCCCTGTTCCAAATTTGAACGTAACGAGCAGATAAGAGAGATGGCCATGCAGGCAATGCAACGCCTCATGAACCCCGAAGAATTTGCGGTCGCATCGATCAGCAGCATTAAAGTGGGACAGTGTCCCATTTGGGAAGTGGAAATTCGCAAATTTCTGCAGGGCAAAGGATGGCCCGTGTGGAGCGGTTTCTGTAATAACGACGACTCAGGTCCCGGAAGTATAGGACATACTTGGTGGGAGGACATGAGTGAAATCCATGAGAAAAGCTTAGCGAAAGCGTGCAAGCCGATGGCAATCGTGTCCTGCATGGCACAATTGCGAGGCACAGAGGAGGTCGTCAGGACGCTCCGAAAAGAAATAGAAGGCATACACCGTATGAGTAAAATCGATGTATGCGAGATGGAAAAGGAAAACCTGGAATTGAAAAGGCAGTTAGAAGCCAAGGACGAAGGGGTGGCTGACGCCAAACGGGGTCACCAGTCTTGTCTGGCGCATTTAAGCAGTTTTCAATCCCAGTATGAGAAGGCTTATCAGGACACGCAGCGTGCCGTCCTGGTAAAGAAAGGGACAGAGAAGCAGGTGGAGACGCTACAGAAGCAATGTAGTGATCTCAAGGCAGCCTTGAGAGTGCTCCGCGCTGCAACCACGGAACAAAGGCAGAGCTTAGACCATGCGAAGTGCCGAAAGCAAATTGCAGACCTGCAAGCAATGCTTTCTGTCCAAAAGGGATTCCAAGACACCTTTGGGGAAAGTTTAGAACAGGAAGACGGCCCTGATTGGGAAGAACTGCAAGAGACAGCGCAGAGATATGTTCAGGGAACATGTGCGCAGGGAAAGCCCCAAAGGAGGAGAGCACCCCCACCGCCCACACAGCAGGTAATACAGGCTCCCATGAACCCTGTAACAACCCACCGCACCGCCACAGCAGACGAGGCGGAGGTCTTATATTCCACCCCCCTCACAGTGACCCAATTACGGGATGCGTGTGCTAAAATCACACCGTTCCTCCCTGATTCAGACCCACACCATTTCTTTGCCACCGTCAAACACCAGGCGACCATGTACGGCCTGGATGAGAAAGAGCAGGTAAAGCTCACGGTCCTCAGCTTAGACCCATCGGTCGCAGCAGCCCTTCCCGACCCACAGAATGTAGGAGGAGGCACCCTTGCAGAAATGCATACCGCGATCCTGGATGCGATCGGGTACAACCGAGGCGACCCCGTAGACGGTCTAAATAAGTGCAGACAGAAAAAGTCTGAACACCCCACAGCGTTCGCAGGACGCTTGTGGATTCACTTTGAAGCCGTTTTTGGAAATGTAGACTGTGCCCATTTGTCCGCAGACAATATGGCCAAGTGGACCCGCACCCTTATCTCCCATGCCATGGAAGCAGGACAGAATGCCTGTAGTAATTATGACCCCTCGGAGGAGGCTCATAATGAGAAGTGGGTGGTCAAAAGATTGTCCCGCGTTTGGGAACAAGCGGCTCACGGTAAACCCGCAGCTAGAACCCCTGAGGAAAACCAAGCCGCCGCAGACGTGCAGGCAGTAAGAACCACTCTCTACAACCCCGCCTGGGTAAACGAGGGAAAGAGCAGCCCCCCAGCAAACCCGCAAGAATGTTACAATTGCGGACAGTTGGGACATTTTGCCAAAGAATGCAATGGCCCTAAAAAAACACAAAGCCCAACAGACAGGCACTCTCAATAAGAAAAAGGCAGAGCCCATACATAGCGTTAGCGCCCAGTCCGATCAGACAGACTTGACCAGAACGGACTGACGGTGTACAGGCTCCCCCAGCTGGGTCTGCGATACCCTGTGGGATAGGTCAGGATGACCCGTAGTCGCAGCAAAGGTTAGGGGACAGCCGATCGAGCTTCTCTGGGACACAGGAGGGTCCCGCACAACCTTAAATTCCTCCACCCTCGTTAAGGACACGTGGCCCACTACAGCCACTATCACCCTCAGCGGCTTCACAGGCCACTCACAACAGGGACATATCACAACCCCTGTACTCATCCAAATCGGCACCATTAATACAAAGCACCCCGCAGTGTTAGTCGACCTGCCCCCAACAGCAGAGCACATTTTGGGGATCGACTTCATGAATTCTCACCACCTCTCTTTCGATCCAGTCAACCAGTGTGTCTGGAAGATGGCGAAATCCGCTAGAGCCCCCGCAACGCTCAATATAGGGGATTATATGAACAAAATTAGCGCAGTAGGCGAGTTTTGGTTCAACCCCACCACACTCAGCACGGACCGACAGGTTAGGGCAGTCCTGCAAAAAAAACAGGGCATCATTCGCAACCCACAAACACGACTGTGGCCGGATGACCGGTTCCGTACAAATAACAGGACCGGACCCTAGACCCCAAAAGCAGTACGGATTTCCCCTAGAAGCAGAGGGAGAAATCCTAAAGGTTATAGAAAGTTTATTAGAGCAGGGCGTCCTAAGGTCGGTAGCCTCAACTAATAATGCCCCGATTTGGCCAGTAAGGAAGCCCGACGGATCATGGCGCTTGACCATTGATTATCGGGAACTCAATAAAGTCACCCCCGTAGCAGCCTCCACCGTTGCAACAAGTGCTGAGACCATGCTCAAACAGGGACTCCATGCCTGATATTTCACGGTTTTGGACGTCAGTAATGGGTTCTGGTCCATTCCATTGGCAAAGGCGTGCCAGTATAAATTTGCCTTCACTTTCAGAGCGCAGCAGTACACGTGGACATGCCTGCCACAAGGCTTCCACAACTCCCCCTCCCTTTTCCACCTACAGCTGGCAAATGGACTAGCAAAAATTTCTCACCCCGAATGTCTGGTACAGTATGTAGACGATCTAACTACCGCAGACAGACACAAAGGAAGAGCACATTGAGCTTCTGTCCGAACTCCTGGAATTACTACACTCCATTGGCTGTAAAGTAAACCCCAAAAAGGCCCAGATATTGGAAGAGAAAGTGGTATATTTGGGTACTATTATCACACACGGCAAACGCGAGATCGAGCACAAAAGAATTGACTCGATCGCTAAATTGCCCCTTCCCCAGCACGTTTCAGCCCTCCGGTCGTTTTTAGGACTGGTTGGCTACTGCCGAAACCACATTGACGGTTTCGCCAGCAAGGCAGCGCCCCTCTCAGACCTCCTAAAGAAAGGAGCCCCTTGGGAATGGCTTCCGCAGCATACGGATGCTGTGGAATCATTAAAACAGGCGCTCATAGCCGCCCCCGCACTACAAGTTCCCGACCCGCTTTCCCCTTACGCAATAGAGGTAGCGACCACAGACCGCACCCTTTCAGCCGTGCTCCTGCAGGAACGGCACGACCAGCTAAGACCCGAATTTTAGATGCTGTGGAGCAGGGATTCTCAGCCTGTGAGAGGCACCTGCTCGCAGTTTTCTGGGCAGTCCGGTACTTCTCATACATTACCGGACTGAACCCCATCACCATTTTGACCGAGCACACCCCCACCCAACTTTTACTAGACGGACGACTTAAAGACGGTACCGTCAGCCAAATCCGCGCTGCTAGGTGGACCCTTCTCTTGCAGGGACGGGACATCACAGTCAAACGGACAAAGACTCACACATACTTAGCGGACAATCTACAGTACCCCGGAACCCCCCATGAGTGTGAAATCATCTCGCCCCACCATAATACAGGCCCCTTTATAGCTAAAACACCCCCCAGAAAACTAGCCACTCCATCTCAGAGCCCCCCTCACCCGGACACGTGTGATCCCATTAGGATTTATGTGGATGGATCTTCCACAGTCCTGGATGGGCAACGCATAACAGGTTGTGGGATTTATGTGGAGGACGCACAGGGACGCGTCCTCGAGGAAATCGCATTAAAATTACCCAGACACTTAGGCGCGCAGGCAGCAGAGCTTGCGGCCATCGCTTACATTGTAGAGCACCCAGATTCCTTCTCCAGCCCAGCAGACATATATTCAGACAGTCTATACGTGTGCAACAGCCTCACTGAATCTCTGCCCCTCTGGGAAACAAGAGGATTTGTTTCCGCGGATGGAAAACCCCTCTCCTCAGCCCCACTACGCCGCCATATTTTGGAAAAAGCCAAGAACCGGACCTTTGGCGTTATAAAAGTCCGCAGCCACCATCGTCTCCCCCCCCCGCCTGGAAATGTAAAAGCCGACGCACTGGCTAAGGCAGGATCCAGGCATGGGTATTTTTGGAAGCCCCCCGAGAGCGCCCCAGTGAGTGCGCCAGTGAGTGCAGTTCAGGTCGCGCAAACTAGGGTCGAGGATCTAGTAGCGGCCCAGAAGCAGGATAGCACTCTCACTGAAATCGTGAAAGGGAAGTTTCCAGCCTCATACGAGAGGTACAGAAATACAATAACCACACATGACGGTGTGGTGCTAAAGGACACCCTTTATGTAGTTCCTGAGCAGGATAGGAACCAAATAATCTGTTTATTCCATGATGGTCATGGACACCAGGGAATCGAACCCACCGCAGCCCACCTCAAACAGCTTTGTTGGTGGCCAAATCTCAAGGAGGATGTATCCCATTACATTGAGAATTGCCTCATCTGCGCTCAGAACAACCCAGATAGATATGCCAAAAAGGCACATCTCAGCCACATCCGACCTGTTAACGGCACCTGGACTAACCTCCAGATCGATGTTATAGGTCCATTGCCCCCTTGCAGGAATGGCTATAAATATATTCTGGTGGTCATTGACACTTTTACAAAGTGGGTGGAAGCATTTCCAGCCTGCACCAACACCGCGAAAACCACCGCCAAAATCCTAACCCACCACATCTTCACAAGATGGGGACTCCCCCGCAGTATTGAATCGGACCAAGGTTCTCACTTTACGGGTCGGGCCATGCAGAACGTCCTCACGATATTTGGCATAACCCAAAAATTTCACATTGCGTACCACCCGAGTGGTATAGTGGAGCGCATGAATCGGACCCTAAAAACCACCCTTAGAAAAATGGTCCAGCAGAATAACACCACTTGGGATTCGGTCCTCCCCTTTGCGCTGATGTTTTTGCGTAACACTGTTTCCACCTCCACAGGTTACACCCCACACACCCTCATGACCGGACTCCCCATGAAAGGGACAGAGTACTTGTTGGGTTTAGACCTGACCAGCCCTGAAGTTACGGCCCTCACCCATGAGAAAGCCGTTGAACAATTACTTGCAAATATAAAAACGGCTCAGTTAGCAGCCGCTGTTAAACTGGGCACTAAAAGAAAACAGAGCAAGGCCTGTTTTGATAAGGCAGTACATGCAACGGAGTATAATATAGGACAACAAGTGATGTTTTCTGTGTATAACCCCAGCACATTTCTGTCTCCGAAATACTCGGGTCCGTACTCCATTACGGATAAAGTAAGCCCATCGGTATACAAAATCAAATACCAAAATGGTAAGACTGCGTGGTTTCACATAAACCAGCTAAAGGTTTATGGAGCACAGTCAAACCACGCCCACCACGTCATGCTTGACGCAGCAGACCAAACCCCGCCCACAGCCAACGTGACCACACCAACCCCCTCCACGTCCAGCCCAGACACGGACTCGCCCCCGACTCCACCCACAAACTTTACACTCCGCCCCGGAACGCCCACAGACTGCAGCAGCAGAGACAGCGACTGTGACTCTGACGATAGCCACAGCACGCCTCCCTACTATCCTGGTCCCACACCCAGCGACTCCGACTTCGACTCCAGTGACCCCTTCCTCATCACTTTCTTAAACAAACCACACCACCGACCACCGAACCACACGGACGACCCCGACTTTGACCCCACACAACTTGACGAACGCCATTGGCACCGCAACAACTCCTACAGACTTGTCCGCAACGACGAGAGCGACCCCAACTCACACCACGCAGCCCTCTCAACATTAATTCACTCCAGAATTTGGCACCTCGGAGAAGGGGACGACCCCGAGTCGGACCCCCAATCCGCCAACCCCTTTGCGACCCTGTTCGCAACAGAGAACTGAGGTGTCCACATGATGATTTAAAGGAGACACTTGGTGAAAGGTGTTGTCCTTCCTGATGGAACCTGCAGGATGTTTTGTGTTGTTTGTATGTTTGTTTAAATATTGTTCGTCCAACAGGAGAATTTTCTCACCGCCACACACCCATTCACCTGAACTTTTTAGCTCTTTCCAACGGACACCCACCGCGACCAGACGCTTCTTCAGCGGTACCAACTTGTCCACAGATACCACAATGGTACCAACTTGTCCACAGACACCTGGTCAGCAGACCACACGCTCGTTCAGGGGAACTAGCTTTTCAGCTGGTACTGGTCCAAGTGCCAGATGCCCGTTCTGATTCGATGGTAAAACACAGCACTAGCTTTTCAGCTGGTACTGGTTCAAGGCCAGATGCCCGATCTGATTTGACGTGAGAATCACAGCAGCAACCCCACCATGATGACTACATTTTTGCCCGTTCTTGTCAGTTGCTCAGGCAGTGGAGAAACGACGTGAGACCCGCCCTGCCTGGGGACCCCCCCGTTGGTCAAAAACGCTCGGGTAGGGGAGATACGGTATTGGTAGCCGTCCTACCCGGGGACTCCATCCAAATCTTACCCGTCGCGGCCCATACGCACCTCATTCGACCTTTTCCTTTCAAAAACAGGTTTATTTATTTAGGCAACCTTTGGGTTGCTGCCAAATGCTATTTACATCCAGGAACATTTGGATGATAAATCAGCACTGGTCCCCCATTGGGAAGTGTGCCGTGTCCTAACATTTGTTTTGAAAAAAAATGAGGGAGTCACATAGAGTGACCAATTATAAGGGAATAATTGGCCCCGCAGGACAGACACACTAACATACCGGATATTATACCAAGGTAGTTACAGATACTATGCTTGTTTTACAGAACCCCAGAAGCTCCAGGACCGGAGAAAAACAGAGAACACAAAGAATGAAAAAGAAGGAGGACAGCCATGAGGACTTCTTTCATCGTGATCAAGATTTTTATACTGGATATTTGGTTGCGCGGGAACGCGGACCCCATTACTCCAAACCCCCCTGCCGTTAATGTTTCACTGCCCCGCAGTACCGAGGGCCCAGTCACCAGCCACGCTGCATTATCCTGGTGTGCCAAGTTCATAACTTGGTACTCCCTGTCGTACGTTATTGAGGCACTATTAGCGTTGGCAATACTCTGCTGTGCAGTACAGACTATGCGCCTCCGCAAGTGGAGAAGGAGAGCGTACCGCGCTCGAACCCCGCTATATCGGATCCAAACCCCTATGTTCGGGTATGACCAGACCCCAGACCCCCGTGACCTATAATACAAAAATAAAGAACAAGCACTTGCGTTTTCCTGTAAATAAAAGATGTACAAAACTACCTATAACGAGGAAAAAATGTATGATCCTGAGCTTGACTGCCAAGCCAGGAAAGAGTATATTGAATGTTATAATTGTTGTTGTAGGTTTAGAGAGATAGGATGATGCAATGCTTGATGAGTGATTTAGGTAAAATTAGAGGTTCCAAGTTTTTATTTTTTAGATACATGCCCCTGCCTGACATAGCGCCCTCAAGAATTGTTCAGGTAAATTTTTGTGCATAGCTAGGGTCAGAGTAGTGGCCATGTAGGAGGTGTCCCCCCCACCCCCGGTCAGGGAACGGAAAGGACAAAATTAATGTGATTCTTCACGCTTCGCGTTAGGATCACAAGGAAGGACTGTAGCCACCTAAAATGGCTGATTCCTTATTAATTTGGCCAAAACCCGATTTAAAATGGCTAATCGAAAAGGCTGATGGGAAAAGCAGCCAACAGGACACAAACGGACAGCTGCAGACAGAATAGCGTATTCGACTCTGGGGAAGTCGGCCCAGATCGATACTCAAGACTATTAGCAGCACATCAACCCAGACATCTGCAGTTAAATCGGCTATCCCCGGGAACAATTGCAACATATTAGCAATTGAATGCCGGGCCAGACCTGTCGGCGCCTGCAGTGGCCGAAACAAAGACAGGTGAACGACCAGCCCCCGATCGAGGAATCGCCCCATTATTGGAGCATATCGAACCCAGTGATTGGGAACAAGTCCAATCACTTGGGACTCAGGGTCAAGGGCCGCCCCGAGAGGCGGGAAGCCCTTGGGCCCTATAAAGTGAGGGACCAAGTTCAGATCTCTCTCTCTCTCCCTTCTTCACCTGCTCGCAGCCTTCGCAAGAACCTTCAGCAAAGAACCGTAAGTTTGACTCCAGCGATCGCTACCCGATAAAGACTCCTAGCCATCGACCCGTATCAGCTTTTTGAATCCCGCGGGCCAGATCCGATTCGATAAGCCATTCGTTTCCCTGACCTGGTGGGCCTTTCCTAAAGTTAAGTATTGGCCAGTAGTGGTAGGTTTCGATATAGATGGTAGGATTATTGTGTAAGCATTAATTGTTGTATATAATAAGTGACCGTTGATTTCAATCTTACTAAGCGGTGTGCTGACTTATTAATCATAACTTGAGCTTGAACCACGTGGCGGTATCAGAAAGATACCTGGCGACTCGTGAGCAAAGGTGACATAATCAGAGCTAATAAACGAAGGCTAAAAAGAGCAACATGTCACTATTTTCATTGAATCTATGGGATTGTCAGTATTTGCAGTGTGTCTCTGGGAGTGTGTCTGTATTTGCAGTAAGCCTCTCAGTGTGTCAGTATTTAGGGTTAGTCTCTGGCAGTGTGTCACTGTTTTCATTAAATCCCTGTGAGTGTGTCATGATTTGGGACGTGTCTCTGGCAGTGTGTCACTATTGGCAGTCTCTGGGGTGTGCCACTATTTTAATTGAGTCTCTGTGAGTGTCACTATTTGCATGAGTCTCTGGGGTGTGTCACTATTGGTGTGAGTCACTGGGAGTGTGTCACTATTGGTGTGAGTCACTGGAAGTGTGTCACTATTTGCATGAGTCTCGGGTGTGTCACTATTGGTGTGAGTCACTGGCAGTGTCACTATTCGGGCTAATCACTGGGAGTGTGTCACTATTGGGGTGAGTCACTGGGAGTGTCACTATTGGGGTGAATCATTGGGAGGGTGTCACTATTGGGGTGAGTCCCTGGAGTGTGTCACGATTGGAATCACTGGGAGTGTGTCACTATTTTCATTGCGTCACTGGGTGTTTCACTCTTTGCAGTGTGTCTCTTGGATTGTGTCACTATTTCCTGTGAGTCCTGGGGGTGTGTCTCTATTTTTAGTGAGTCTCTGGGAGTGTGTCACTATTTGGGGCGAGACCTGGGAGTGTCTCTCTGTTTCTGGTATGTTTCTGGGACTGTCACTATTTGTCGAGTCTCTGGGGGGGTGTCACTATTTGCAGGGAGTCTCTGAGTGTGTCAGTATTTGTGGTGAGGCACTGGGAGTTTGTCACTATTGGGGTGAGTCATTGGGAGGGTGTCACTATCGGGGTGAGTCCCTGTAGTGTGTCACTATTGGAGTCACTGGGAGTGTGTCATTATTTTCATTGAGTCACTGGGACTGTGTCACTATTTTCATTGAGTCACTGGGACTGTGTCACTATTGGGTTGAGTCAGTGAATGTGTGCCACTTTTTGGGATGCGTTTCTGGGAGTGTGTCAGTATTGGGATGCATTTCTGGGAGTCTGTCAGTATTGGGGTGTGTTTCTGGGAGTGTGTCAGTATTGGGGTGAATTTCTGGGAGTGTGTCAGTATTGGGGTGCGTTTCTGGGAGTATGTCAGTATTGGAGTGAGTCTGTATGAATTTGCACTATTTTTATTGAGTCACTGGGTGTTTCACTCTTTGCAGTGTGTCTCTTGGATTGTGTCACTATTTCCTGTGAGTCCTGGGGGTGTGTCTCTATTTTTAGTGAGTCTCTGGGAGTGTGTCACTATTTGGGGCGAGACCTGGGAGTGTCTCTCTGTTTCTGGTATGTTTCTGTGACTGTGCCACTATTTGTCGAGTCTCTGGGGGGGGGGGGTGTCACTATTTGCAGGGAGTCTCTGAGTGTGTCAGTATTGGTGTGAGTCACAGGGAGTGTGTCAGTATTGGTGTGAGTCACAGGGAGTGTGTCACTATTTTCATTGAGTCACTGGGAGTGTGTCACTATTTGCAGGAAGTCTCTGAGTGTGTCACTATTTGGGGTGAGTCACTGGGAGTTTGTCACTATTGAGGTGAGTCACGGAGTGTGTCACTATTTTCATTGAGTCACTGAGAGTGTGTCACTATTTTCATTGAGCCACGGAGTGTGACACTATTTGTGGTGAGTCACTATGAGTGGGTCACTTGTGAGTCACTGGGCGTGTGTCACTATTGGGGTAAGTCCCTGGGAGTGTGTCACTATTGTTGTGAGTCACTGGGAGTGTGTCACTATTTGCACTGAGTTTCTGGGGGGATGTCACTATTTGCACTATTTAATAGTCACTGAATGCCTTTTTGCCCATTGATATTTGCGCTTAGTCACTGGGAGTGTGTCACGATCGGGCTAAGTCCCTGGGAGTGTGTCGCTATTTGCAATGAGTTTTTGGGAGTGTGCACTATTTGTAAAGTCTGTGTGTGTGTGTGTGTGACTGTTTGAGGTGAGTCTCTTGGTTAGTGGCATCTTTGCGTGAGGGTCTGGAAGTGTGTCACTCTTTGCGGTGAGTCTTTGGGAGTGTCACTATTTGCAGTGAGTCTCTGCAAGTTTTTCACTGTAGAGAGTCTCTATTTGTTGAGAGTTTCTGGGAGTGTGTCACTTCCTAGGCAACACTGGAAAAGTGTCAACACTTCTTCCAAAGTGTTCGCCTCACTTACATTTGCAAAGTGCAGGATCGGCAGTTATTATTGACAAGGATGGGAGCGACAGCTGCCATGAGAAGTGAGTTTTGATGGAGTTGCTTAATTTACACTATCAATGGGCAAAAAGGCATTCAGTGACTATTAAATAGTGTGCAAATATTAATTGGAACTGGAGTGTTGAAGCTCACTGTCACAACACCTGCATCTGTTCTTTTTCCTAATTGGGTAATCGTTTGAGACCAAAATCCGGAACTGTTCTTGCACTGACTTAATAAAAACATCATCTGTTTTTCTAGTTCCGAATGAATGTTTTATTATTAACAATGTCTTTACATCCTAAAACACTTTGCTGAGCATCGCTTTCTTCTCCCCAGTGACCTAACCTTTGGCTCTTGTTTTTTTCTGTTGAATTTCCTCTCCTCAGAATTGCCATCGATGTGTGGGCCATGCTGGCAGAGTTCTGCAACATTTTCACAGCTGTCAACCAGTCAGAGGTACCGCTGTACAAGGACCCGGATGAGGACCTCACCCTGCTTGTTCTGGAGGAGGACAAGATCCTCTCAGGCTTTGTTCCTCTCCTGGCCGCCCCTCAGGACCCATGCTACGTGGAGACAGCCGCAGATAAGGTCAGCCGAGGGGCACATTGTAAACTCTTGTTCCTGGGAAGGCTTTTTTTAAACAGAATGTGATTGAGTCAGTGAGGGTGTAAAGGGAAAACCGTGACCTCAACATCTGACATCTGCCTCTGCGGCACCAGTGTCATGAAAATCACCTCTTCCTGTAGCGTGTGCTCTGTGGCATGCTTTTGTATACACTTCTTTCTCTCCTTATCTAAATAGCTTGTGTTGGCCACCTCCATTAATCCAAACGGAGGACGTCAGGCCCTGTCACAGAACTCTGCACTGGGCAGTCATCCAGCTGTCTCAGGCTGTATTATAGTCCCACAACTTGATTTCAGTGAGGCTATGAACTGAACCCCCAAACCTTTCTCTTATTATCTCCTGCCTCCTTAAAAAATATTCATGTCTGCATTTTATTAAATGATTTCTGCAGTTCTATTTAATACTTTCAAAGTAACTTTACAAAGTAAATCGACTAGAAAATCCCCAAACTTACTCATGCGTATAGACTATGCAGATTGTGATATCTTGCTGATCTTTCAGCTAGCTGCAAATTTACTCACTTGCAACTGTTATCGCACAAGTGCATTCATCGACAGTCCCTCCGTGTTCAAGCTGGGCTGACATTCATCAGTGTCAATAGCAGGACAATTTCCAAATCCTTGGAAAGCAGAGTGACTGATTCCAAGTGATGAATGGAAGGCTTTTCATAAGAATAGAGAATGCAAGAACTGCACTGCAGACCAGTCAGGTTCTGTGGAGAGAATATAGAATACTAAGATGGACAGATACTTGCCTTATTCAATGTAATGGAGGGAGCCATGAATGATACATGTTGGTTGGAAGGATGAGAAGAGGAATACAATTTGGAAGGTACAATTTTACAGCAGGTACTGTGAGCACACACAAGTTTGAAGGTGGCAGGACAGATTGAGAAGGTTGTTTAAAACGTACCATGGAGCGATCTCAACTAGAATGTTGTGTGGAATTTGGGTACCATACTTTTGGAAGGATGTCAAGGCCTTTGAGCAGATGTGGAAGGGATTTACGAGTATGGTTACCAGGGATGAAAAGCTTTGGTAATGTGGAGAGACGAGAGAAACTGGGCTTATTTTCTTTGGAGAGAGGGCCAAGGGGAGAATTAATAAAGATATTCAGAATTACAATGCTAATGAGGACAAACTGTTTCTACTGGCAGAAGGGTCAATAACCAGCTGACCCATTTAAAATAATTGGCAAAAGAACCACCAAAGGTGACAAGATGGAAAAAACTTGTTTTCCCAGTGAATAGTGCAGTCTGAAAGGGTGATGGAAGTAGAAACATTTACAGAGCCATGAGGAACGAGGAGAAGAGAAGGAATAATTCGATGGCTCCTTCAGAATACCAGCACAGACCGGATTTTATGACCCGATGAAAAGTACAAAGAACAATACAGCACAGGAACAGGCCCTCCAGGCCTGTACCAGTCATGATACCACCCTTGGCCAAAACCCTCAGCACTTCCTTGTGCCGTATCCCTCTGTACCAAAAGATCTAAAGGTGGTATTAAATATGTAAAAAGGAGTGGGATTCATTTTATAAAGGGCATTTTCATTGTTTTTAGTTAATGCAGTGATAAAAGTGCTTCGCTGAGGGTTGCTTTCAATCATTTTTAAAAATAAATTTAGAGTACCCAATTATTTATTTTTTCCAATTAAGGGGCAATTTTAGCGTGACCAATCCACCTACCCTGCACATCTCTGGGTTGTGGGGGTGAAACCCACGCAGGCATGGGGAGAATGTGCAAACTCCACACGGACAGTGACCGAGGGCCGGGATTCAAACCCGGGTCCTCAGCACCGCAGTCACAGTGCTAACCACTGTGCTACATGCCGCCCCTAGGTTGCTTTCAATCATAAGGTATATAAACAAACACTTTGAGAACACACCCTCATGAGGAGAAGGAATTTCCTTTGACTTCACCAAATTTGGGTGGCAGAGTGGGTAGCACTGCTGAGTCACAGCGCCAGGGACAAGTGTTCGATTCTGGCCTAGGGTGACTGTGTGGAGTTTGCACGTTCACCCCATGTCTGCGTGGGTTTCCTCTGGGTGCTCCGGTTCCTCCCACTCCAAAAATGTGGAGGTCAGGTGAATTGGCCACGCTAAATTGCCCCCTAACAGTCTAAAGGTTAGGTAGGATTACGGGGCTAGGGCAGGAGAGTGGGCTTGGGTAGGGTGCTCTATCGGAGGGTTGTGCAGACCCGATGGGCCGAATGGCCTCCTCCTATGATTCTATGATTTGGTTCCTTCAGCGAGTTGGTGTATTGCTGAGATATATTTCTCTGATGCATTAATACCTGACATTCTGATTCTGGACAGTGACAAATTGACAAGCAGCACTGGTGTAGAGGAGATCCGTCAGTGTGACAGAACACCAGAATTTGAAGCTTATTGGTTGGGATGACACCTGCTCCTGTCACACCAGTCTATATGTCAAGAATGGGTGCTTCAGTGCAGAGATGCTAATGTGACCGGCTCAACTCCCTTTAGGAGGCTCCCACTGGTACCAGCCTGGCACTGGTGGCCTACATTGTGATATCAGGTGGCGCACACGATGCAATCAGACTTGCACAGGTAGCTTGTGTTCCATTGTTGTAGCAGCAACGCTGTTTATGTCTTGATATGATCTTCTCATTTAAATTACACTTGATGGGCAACTTAGCTGCTGAAGATAATAAGTGTCAGGGCATTACAGGTCTTACGTTTGATTCCCGATTGGTGGCACGGTGATGCAGTGGTTAGCACTACTGCCTCACGTCGCCGAGGACCCGGTTTTGATCCTGGCCCCGGGTCACTGTCCGTGTGGAGTTTGTATATTTTCCCCGTGTCTGGGTGGGTCTCACCCCCACAACCCAAAAGATTTGCAGGGCAGGTGGATTGGCCACACTCCATCAGGGAACAGTGTGCCTGCAGTCACTTGCTAGTGAAGTGACGTGTCAAAGGATAGTTGTACAACCCAGATCCTGAGTAAGACCCTGCTCTTTCAAAAGAGGAAAGCTAACGGGGGAGAGAGAAAAATTGACAACCTTTCCTCTCAATAACAATCACCTCACAGTAAATATTCCAGAGCCTGTCTGGATCGAGAACAAACCTTCAGAACAAAAAAATGTGTGTGCCAGCCCTGAGAAGTCAGTTATTTTAGCATGGATGTGATGCGGAACAAGACTGATGTACGTCTGGTGTGGAATGATGTCTTTGGGGAAAGTTAGCTGTTCACTTGTAACGTTAATTATGATCTGTTGTCATACAATCCTAGTGAAACATTCAACATTGTAGTTAAATGAAGGCAGTGAATACAGTTCCATCAAGGTTTGCAGCGTTGAGTTACAGGACAACCCTCCTCACCACACCATGCCTGGAGCTGCCCTCTGTAAAATGTAAAAGTATACAGAAACTAAACAATTTCATCAAGCAGTAACAGAGCCTGAGTTAGCCACGCCATCAATGCCACAAACTGAACTTACCGTGAATATGAAGTGTTGACCTTGAATGATCTGATGTTTGTTTCCATTAAAAAATCTCATCTTAGCTGAGGGAGCAATAAGGACCTAGCTTCAATGTACTGGAATTAATCACCCAGGAGTTCAGTCCTGTGACCCCTGCTGGAAATGACGTGTGAGAGAGAGGGTTTCTCAATGTTGAAGATACTGTTGACACCCCCTACCGGGGTCACACATGAAGATGCACTGTTAAACTAGTACCCCAGTAAGAATCAGCAGCTTTAGGAGAAGCGAAAACTGAAAATGAGCTGGCTGTGTTCTTTCTCTTCCGGTCTTGTAGAAATAGGTTCCGAGCCTTATTGTAAGTTCTGAAATTTGTTGAACGCGTACCGAGAAGGAAACGTCAGTCTCTTAAAGGTTGGTGTATTTATAAGAAAATGCTGTGCTGGAAGATTATATTTCCCAAGAAAATGAGTGGCTCAAATGCATTTGCTTTTTACATCATTGTGTGAACAAATGGCACTAAGCACAGCACCTCTCCTTCCCTCCCTGTCTGCTGAAGCTTCCGTGCCTTCAGCTCCATGCACCCCTGCCTTTGACACCTGCACAGTATAATTTGGCCAAAGGAAATGTGAGGGTTGGATGATTGATGCATTGGAATACTGGCAGGCCACCTCTGCACCAATGTGGTGAAACAGTGTCTGTTGAAAGGCAAGTTGGATTTGCGAGGTCCCAATCCCAAATCCCAGAAGGAAAACTTGGAACGCTGGTTCTTAACTAGCCAGTTTTGCAATCTGGAAGAAACTGTGAGAGAAGAGATGAAACCCGGTGAGGAAAGGAGGCTGTGTTGTTGAAAATTATTCAAATAACAAAATATTTATTGAACTTTAAATCACAAATAAACGATAACCGTAAAGAACAATATTTACTATTAATTACAATAATGGTGAAATTACCTCCATGACCCACCACCAATCTAATTTAACTGCTTTCCTAAATGCAGAGAATACACCCACCCCAAAACAACATCCCATAGGTTTTAGCATTATGGGCCCAAAACAGCAAATAATTACCACACAAGACCTGTAGCTTGTTTTTGCGAAACCTTTCTTCTAGTTTAGAGTACAATTGATGGGCTCCAACACAAACAGCTTCTTCTGCTTGACTCTATGTGACAGGAAAAAAGTACTTTTGTACACTGGGCGTAGCTATCATCTTGGAATTCCTACAGTGCCGAAGGAGGCCATTTGGCCCATCGTGTTTGCACTGACCCTCTGAAAGTACCTCCTACCTAGGCGCACAACCCCACCCTATCCCCGTAACCCCACCGAACCTGCACATCTTTGTGACACTAAGCGGCAATTTAGTATGGCCAATCCACCTAACCTGCACATCTTTCGTCCGTGATTTAGATCTGTGATCTACGCCACTAAATTGCTAGACTCCACTTTGCTGAACAAACTATTGGTTTCACCCTGCTACTGGTCCAATCTGTGTCTCAAGTCCTTAGTGCAGCTACATGCCGATCTTTACAATTCTTTACTATTCATTTCATTCCAACTTCCTAACACCATCAAAAACCTTTGATTGTGAGGGCCGTGAAGAACTCAGCACAAATTTGCAGAACCAAACAGAAAGTAATTTAATTTACGACAAAATGTACAAAGTACCAGCAGTTCACTACTGGTTCCCCCTCTAGCCGGTACCACACTGGCTAGCTCTATTTATACAGCTGTGTTACTAACGATTGCTCCGCCCCTCCTCATTGGGGTAGCTCAAATTCCTCAAAATACATCGTAGGGTAACCAATTGTCTCCAGCCAATAGGATCCGGGCAGGTTCTAACACTTTTAAACGGATCCTTTCATCCCTCAAAGGCACGATGAAGTCATGACCACTGTACACTACATGTGAATTGTAAATGTCAGTGCTTGTGTCATGGCTTGAGCCTCTCATTCAGAGCTGTGAAGACTTGTAGCTATATGCACAGGCCAATCGATCTCAATAGAGTTGAAGACCTGTAAAACAGAAATCCAGGAATTAAAAGGTGATGGATATACATTTGTGACAGTCGATGAGTATTCTATCTAAGATCTTCCCGATTAGTCGAGGTTGTAAGCTACTAGACAAGGTCTTGTGAATATCTAAAGTAAGGCTTGCTATTTGGGAGATCTAATTATAGTACTCACAATGTGCCTTCCTTTCACTACCTTCAGTGTACAGGATAGACTATGACTTAGATGGCTATCTTTTCCTTAACTTCAACTAAATATTTTTAATTCTTGAGAGCCGGGTATAGGTAAGTGACCCTTCCGATAGGGTGAGAATATGATGAGCCTTAGTTAAATGTCACTCTGATTTATTAAAATCGACACGGATCTGTATGGTAAAATATATACGCAATTTATTTAAAGAAAAAGGGTAATACAAGTATTTTTGGTAAATGATAGTTTGACAAATACAGGATAAATGATGAGTTAGCCTGTGAGCTTCTTAACTACATATTTGCTTAAGCTATAAACATCTCATACTGACATCGACTAGTAGCCTCGGAGCTCGATCAAGAGTAGAACTCTACGAGTCGAGACAGCAGCTTGGTCAGATAAACACCCAGCAATCTCCAAAACACCTCTCCAAGCGGAACTCTTACTTTCACAGCCTGTGCTTAAACATTTATATCCTTTTCTTACTTAGGGAGTTCTAGGGAGTTTTAACACAGCTCCTGCTTCTGAAAAATAGATTGACTCCCCCAGTTATTTCGAGACAAAGAACAGTCTCTCTTGGTTGGCAAGGCCTTAGTTTCAGGGAGGTCTAGCAGGGCACCTGCTCCTAAAGATACTAGGTTGATCCCCCAGTAGCTATCTCCAGAAAAACACCGGCCTCCCTAGTTGGCAAGGCCTCTTGACAAGCAGTAGCCTCCTTTAGTTGGCAAAGCTTATTTCTAGACAAGGCCACTGGACTTCATGAGCTCACTGCATCTGGACTTTTACAAAGATAATGTCTGTAATACTTGTTGAAAAACATTATTGCGATAAGTAATGGTTTACAAGAGATGCATGACTTCATCAGTCATCAGTTTTTAATATAGGGTTAATAAAATGAAATGAAATGAAAATCGCTTATTGTCACAAGTAGGCTTCAAATGAAGTTACTGTGAAAAGCCCCTAGTCGCCACATTCCGGCGCCTGTTCGGGGAGGCTGGAACGGGAATTGAACCAGCTGCTGACCTGCCTTGGTCTGCTTTCAAAGCCAGCGATTTAGCCCAGTGCTAAACCAGCCCCATGATAATACATGATTTAACATCAAATCAGTTCTGATCAGCTTTTAATATAGAGTGGATACCGTCACACATTCAACAAGGGAAATTTGTTATAAATGCGCGCAGACGGCTTGAAGCAAATCTACCTGAACTACCTTTATGACCTGCAAACATAATCTTGTGTCAGTTAGTGGCAGCCTCACCTGAGTTAGGCAGTTGTGAGTTAAGCCTCACTTCAGTAAGGGGGAGCTGCAGTGTCAGATAAGATGTTAAATTCAGGCTACGTCTGTCTGCTTTAGTGACTCAGGCGGAAGTGAAAAAATTCCAGAGCACAATTTGAACAGGAGCAAGGAATTCCGCGCATCAAGGTTAATGCAGCACGGTAGCACAGTGGTTAGCACAGTTGCTTCACAGCTCCAGGGTCCCAGGTCGATTCTGGCTTGGGTCACTGTCTGTGCGGAGTCTGCACATCCTCCCCGTGTCTGCGTGGGTTTCCTCCGGTTTCCTCCCACAGTCCAAAGACGTGCAGGTTAGGTGGATTGGCCGTGATAAATTGCCCTTAGTGTCCAAAATTGCCCTTAGTGTTGGGTGGGATTACTGGGTTATGGGGATAGGGTGGCGGTGTTGACCTTGGGTAGGGTGCACTTTCCAAGGGCCGGTGCAGACTCGATGGGCTTAAAGGCCTCCTTCTGCACTGTAAATTCTATGATAATCTATGAATTCCATGCCTGTTAAATGCTTTGAAATTTGCAAGGTTCTACTTCTGATAGAGGCTTAAAGGGTTATTCCTAAGTGCATCCATCCGCTCCCCTGTATGGCAGGATTGGGATTGCTCCCCCAACGACTATGCCCCCCCCCCCCCCCCCTGCTTTCCAGGTCATCATGCGGCAGGAGTCCCCCACCACCTGTGCAGGAATGCGCCCACCCCCAAGCTATGCATCCTGTGCAGGAACACCCCACCCCATACCCATGTCACTGTGGAACAGGAGTGCTGGTTTCCCCGTGGTAGGAGGCCAGCTCCTGCTGGGCCCCGCGCAACAGCAGCACTGCCCCCCCCCCCCCCCCCCCTCGCCCCTCGTGTTAAAGTCTCCATATAAAACAAGTTGTTGTGAGAGGGGGTGTCTTGATGTTGTGATTCCTGGAGGATAGTTGAAGAACCGTACACAGGTTCAGACAGCGACGGGGCTGATGTGCTGGCATGTGTGCTTCACCTGGTGTGCTTGAGCATGCTTCAGGAGCCTGTATGTATGTGCTCTTCTGTATCTTTGAGCTTGTAGTTGTGTAGCCCACAAACTACAGATAAATAATGCTGTCAGGAGAACTTGTGTTATTTGGTACTACCTCGGGTGGCCTGCAGGAATTGTGAATGTCAAGGAGCGCAGTTTACATTAACTGTCTCTTTTTTACTTGGTAAAATCTATGAGTTCCTGCTGACTTAGACTTTTCCTTGCTTGCCTTTGGCAATGTTTGGCCTGCTTTGTTTCTAGTCTGCTTCCAGGAATGTAAAGGCAGAGTTTGTTCTCCATACAGCGTTGGGGAGAGGGTGGGGCAGTGGGGAGAGGGGTGGGGGGTGGGAGAGGGGTGGGGGTGGGGAGAGGGGTGAGGGTGGGGAGAGGACACAGGGAGGAAGGGTGCGATGGGGAGAGGGGCGGGGAGAGTGTGGGGAGAGGGGGTAGTAGAGGTGGGGAGAGTGGGGGGGGGAGGACGGGAGAGAGGGTTGGGGAGCGGGATGCGGGGAGGGGGTGGGGCGGGTAGGCGGGAGAATGGGAGCGTGGTGAGGAGGTGGCGGAGAGGGGGGGGGGGGTGCATGGGATGGGAGACCGGGAGGAGTGGAGGGGCGGAGGAGGGGTGTGTGGAGGGAGTGTAGTGTGTGGTTGGGAGAATTGCGGGGGCGGGGTGGGGGGGAGTGTTTCAGGGTAGGGGGAGAGGGGGGTGACCCGAGTCTTTTCCATTTCTAGATGCAAAGCGACAATTTATTGAGAATTCTGAGTTCCCTCAGAGCATCGGGGTAGTGTGAGACTTGAGGAGCATGTGGAGCAAAATAGATGGATCGTATTAGTTAACCAGTTGGGTTCTTGTGACAGTCTGGCAACTTTCATTGTCAATTTCTGGTTTTAGCTGATAAATTACCAGATTTATTGAGATTTGAACATTGGTTGCAAATCCAGTGTCTTAATCATGAGACCTTTCCTGGTCTGGCTGACCTCCCCTTTCTGGATGTTGCACATATCAGAGAATATTGTGTGTTTTGGGGTTTTGCAGCCCAGCCGATTAGCTTTGTTCCGTGTATCTGGCACCGATTTAAAGTGGGATGCTTGTCCTGAATTAACGGATTCTCCCTAAGTCAGGATGTTGCCAGCGTTTTGAACAGTTAAAGGCTCTGCCGTGTTGTGTGACAATGGTGAAATGTGAGATGTCATAAGCAGATGACATGTGAGGTACGACTTTCTTTACTCCAGGCACTGTGATGCAGGCAGTTTTTGCAGCACGTGAAAACCAACAATAAATGTAACTTCTATTTGAAACATTGCCTGAGTCCCAACATAATAATATGACACAGTGCTTAACTCTTAAGATCCAAGTGCAGAGTCCAAGGGCATTGATGTCCTGTTGGCTGTGGGAGGCGAGGGTGGGGCAGTGGCGGTGTGGGGAGCAAAAATCATTGTACTATTTGTGGGTAGTATGTGTAAATTGAGTAATGTTTTCTGAGGAGTGAGCTTCATATTATAAGAGGAAATGGAATCATTGAATTTTACAGCACTGAAGGAATTCATTGGTCCATTATGTCTGCCAGCTCTTTATTAGAGCAATCCAAAACTAGTCACATTGCCCCATTTTCTCCCCAAACCTCAATCCTGTGCTTGAAATATAAGTCTGTTTTTCTTAAAATATAGAATTGGGGAATTGGTGTGTGGTATTGTTGATTGCAGAGATTTTATACTGTGGCTTTTCCATGAACTGTAAGTGCTGCTGTCAATTTGGCAGTATGCCATTTGCCACGACTGGACCTGACCATGGCTGTGCTCTTCTAACTGTGGTGCTCAGACCTCACAAATAGTTAGGTCCCGGACATTATCTGGTTCACAGAAAGTTTGACGTTGATGTGCTGACATCAGGAGAATATTACATTAGCAATGTCAATACATTGTAAACAAGATAATTCTAAAGGTGTTACCACACAGTCCAGACAGATCATTCCATACATGAAAGAAACATAGGACATACATAAATACATAGACACAGGCATCGGGTGAAGCGTAGGGCGTGTAGTACTACTCAGTAGAGAAGATTCAGGCAGGTGGGACTAACTTAGTGATAGAAACTGGGCGGCATGGACAAGCTGGGCTAAAGGGCCTGTTTCCATGCTGTAAACATCTATGACACCATGGGATAATGCACAGTTAATTCGAGCTCCACTTGACCCAGAGTCACAACACAAGTGAATTAACCAATAATTCTTAGAAAAATACCTGAAGTCTTTGGCTGCCCAATAATTATAGTCACCAGGTTTGTAGCATAGTGGTTAGCACTGATGCTTCACAGTGCTAGGGTCCTGGGTTCGATTCCCGGCTTGGGTCACTGTCTGTGCGGAGTCTGCACGTTCTCCCTGTGGCTGCGTGGGTTTCCTCCGGGTCCTCCAGTTTCCTCCCACAAGTCCCGAAAGACGTGCTGTTAGGTGAATTGGACATTCTGAATTCTCCCTCTGTGCACCCGAACAGGCGCCGGAATGTGACAACTAGGGGCTTTTCACAGTGACTTCATTGCAGTGTTAATGTAAGCCCACTTGTGACAATAATAAAGATTATTAATTAAGTTGAAACACAATTACTGTTTATTATAACAAGAACTATAATGAAATATTCAACAAATACAACTGGTTAATGATTAACTAATTCCTAATTCCCCACTTTAACTCGCCCCCACCCTCTACACAGACACAAGACAGACACAAGACGAGGCAAAGAAAGGTGGAAAATCATTAGTAAAATAAAGTATTAGTTTCAGATGGTTCAAGGTTTTACTGTAGATTCATTCAGGTCTCTGTAGTTTCAGAAATACAGCACTCACAGTCTTTCTGGAGAGAGAGGGAGAGGGCAGGTGCTTGTTTTTGCAGCCTCTAATAGTACCCCTGTAGATTCATTCATTCAGGAGAGGGAAAGAAAGCAGGTCCTTGTCTTTCTGTGTCTAGGACCCAACTGCTCTCTGAGAACCATCCCACTGGAATAGGATCCATCACCACCTGTTACCGGAAATCACCACCTTTTGGCCAATTCATTGGCCACCAGCCAACCAATTAAACCGAGTCCCACCCCATTTCTTTCTCTGGTGCCAAAATGTCTGAAGCTCCTGTTAGAGACTAGCAGTGTTTTCTCCTGTAACTTTGGAATTCCTCATTCTCTCGCTGCTTGACTTAAAGACACATGTCCATTAATCACCCATGGATCAAAAATGATAACAGCAAAATGAAAGAAAGGGGAAATAATGGACTAAACAGGAAGGACCCGTACAAGGCCCTGAACTGTTTAGTTGGCCTCTTTAGTTCCTGTGGAGTCCACTGTCCCGGTCACTGTCCCGGCCTGTTGCCAGGATTATCCTTAATTTGTTGGACATTGATCTAACTAAATAATGTTTGGATGTAAAGTAACATAGAATCATAGAAGTTTACAGCGTGGAAACAGGCCCTTTGGCCCAACCAGTCCATGCCGCCCAGTTTTTACCATTAAGCTAGTCCCAGTTGCCCGCACTTGGCCCATAACCCTCTATACCCATCTTACCCATGTAACTATCTAAATGCTTTTTAAAAGACACAATTGTACCCGCCTCTACTACTACCTCTGGCAGCCCAATCTTAATTTTACCAGCTGCAGAGTGCTTAATTTAAATACATTTATTACAATGATATCAGGGCCTAAATGCTGATTTACATTGTAAAGCCTGGACCTAAAGCTGCTATGTTTGATTCTGAAGTTTTTTATATCACAGATAGGTCAAAGCTATCAGGATCCTTGGGTTGCACTGAGATTCCTCTTCACTGAGTTCAGCTTTTTAATGTAGTATCAATGGTAATAAATACACTTCAGTTCAAAGGCCTGAGAGATGCATTTCTTTGCCAATTTGCAACTAGATCACGTTTCCTGCCCTGTCTGACTGGAACGTGTGCTCAATCATATATTTCCACTCCTGGCCATGGAACCATAGAAGGAGGAACCCATCTCTGCAAAACCCCTTCCATTGCCCTAACGTGTCCTGTTACCCCCATGATTGTATCACACCGTACATCCAATATTTCTGAAAAGATGTCTCATCTACTCCCTGTGACATAACATTTTATAGGCCAACAGGCCTACTGGGAGATATCTCTTAACCTCTGTCCGCCCTTTCTGACCATTTTCAATGAATGACTCCTCATTACTGATTCTCATCCGGATTTACTAGTCTTCCCCTTCACACTATCAAGCTCTTCAATACTTTTCAAGCCTTTGAATCCCTCAGCTTTCTTTACCTTAGTGAAAGTAAAGCAAGTGGCTCAACTCTTCTAAGTATACTTGCCGTTCTCTAGTATCATCCTCGTGAGTCTATTCTGTGCACTCAAATAACCTTTCTGTAAAAGGGTGCCCAGAACTGCACACACTATGCTAACTGAGGTCTAACAAAGTTTTGCACAAATTTATAATTTCTACTTTATTCTTTACCTGTTTATAAATCCCAAAATGCTGTTGGCCTTTCTAGGGCACCACATAAAATAGAATAACCCTGTGGCAGTAATATACAGCATGTCAAGCATGTGAAAATGATTTAGAATTTTATACTGTGCTTACTCTGTTCTACTTGGCAGCTACTTGAGATCTGCAATTGATATTTTTTTCAGTGCCACACTGGTGACAGAGTGACATGAATGCATCACTAAAATTCAGGCACATGTGTCTTGAGTTCAGTCTGAAGCTTCCAGTGTTGGCAGTGTTACTGTCTGTTTTGTTGATATAATAGCCGTGTAAATGAGTTGAAGAGAAGTATGACTTCAGTAGATAAGTGTATGAAGAGAGATGGGATTGAGGGATATGCTGAGAAGGTGATGGGTGAGGTTGAGTTCAGCGAAGGAGAAGGTTAACTCGTGTAAGGCTTGCTCCATGGCTTCATGTGTTGAAGGTTCTCACTTTTGTCTCTTGGCCCCCATGTCGCCATCTGCACCGCCTAGCTCAAGGGCTCTTTCCTCAAAGAGGGTTGTGGATTTCAGATCGGACATGACTCTGGCAGACTGTGTCCACTCGCGCTGGTCAGGCTCGAGTGCGTCCTGCAATGAAGCAGCTGGGGAGCACATAGGCGGCAGTCCGGCCAGGTCAGGTGGTGGTAACGCCTGGGCTATTTGGGAGGTGAGTGGGAATGTGAGGACAGAATAGCTACTGGGTCGTTCAAGGGGTGGGGGTGAGGAGTTGGAGAGCGGTGTGTGGGGGAGGAGGGGGTGTGGGGAAGGTGAGCGGTTCGAGTAGGGGGAGGTGGGTGGGGGAGGGGGGTGTTGCGGGGGGGGGAGGGGACTGTCATGGCAAGTGTTGGAAATCCATGAAGTGGCTGGGAGAGAGATCACTGTGGCAATGTGATGGGTGTGTTAAGGGGTGGATCGCGAGACAAGAGGAGGCAGTCTCACCCTGGCTGCATGAAGAAGGTCATTGATCATCTTCCTCTGGCACTCACTATCGTGGCCACAACCATCCAGGCGGGGTTGGTGACCTTGCTTGCTGGACGTCTGGCCGATCGCGGGTACAGGATGTCACGCCTCTGCTCAACACCATCCAGAGGTTTGCTGAAGGCTCCCTCCATGAAACGTGGTGCTGTCTTTCTGGTCGTCATCTCCCAGACTGAACTAGGAACAAGTGCTGGAGGCATTTAACAGGAGCACCGCACTGTTTTCAGAAAATAAGTTTTATCGGGATACGGCAGGCCATCATGAGTGCAGTGCGAAAGATGTGGAGAAAACTTTTGTCTGAGAGGTTGAATATAAGGTGACTTTTCCTGACAATGCCGTCTGAGAGGTTGACTATATGGTGACTTTTCCTGACAATGCCATCTCTCCTCTTTTCTTGGTGGGGCTGAGCCGTTGAAAAAATATCAGAAAATTCTGCCCAGACCGAAGGAATAAATGGGCCTTTTCTGAGTGGTGGGCAGTGACCTGTGGGTTACCACAGAGACTAGTCCTTGGGCCCAGCTGTTCAAAATGTATATAAGTGACCTGTATTACGATCCCGGACCAGACCCCAACAGTTGCTCGGAAACCCCAATATTTAACTTAATTTAATTTATTTTATAAGAATCATGAAAGGATACTTCACGCCAAGAGTGATTCCACGCACAAAAAGGGATACAGTTTATTAAAACAAACTTTATTACTAACACAGGATTAAAATAACTTTAACATCATACAAGAAAGATAGCTTACAATTATCCATTAAACAGTGCTTAACAATGACAACAAAAAACTAACTTCTAACTGCTATCTTTTGTCTCCACTCATGCAAAACCCATCTCGGGTCAAAATCCACTTTTACATAGCTAGCCAACCCAGGAATACTTTCTGTAACGAGATGTCTTGGATAAACCACTTTGTCCTGATGGGTGCAAGACAAAAGCTTTGACGAAATGTATTTTTTCAGCAATACTCAAGTGACTAATGTACTAAACAGTTACATATTCAATATTAACTGAACAGTACGTTTACCCCTGATGATTTTATTTATTTTGAGCTTGCAATGGGACCAGTCATGAGGAGGTTAATTATAACCTCTATCATGACCACCATGAGAGAAAGGGGATGATTGCAGTACCCAGCCACCCACACTGCTGGCCCTGAAGCTGCAGTGTACACAACAGACCTTCGCAGCTGTTTCTCCAAGTAGATTGTCATACCAAAGTGTTACATTAACCTTTTGGGGACTGTAGGATTGGGTTTTCTATAAAAGAACGTTGCCTTCATTTTGAAAATTCATTTAGAATCTTTTCGATGAGCACCATCATGGTGGGTCAGCTGCAGTCCGATGTTAATTTGCATGGCATTCTGCAGCACAACTTGTTTTGCCGAGGGCCCCAATTGAAACCTGACCCCAGCTCGTTTTCAAACACTGGTGGGCTGGTCCATATCTTTGCCGGTTTCTATTCTTTCCTTTTTAGTTTAGTCTCAGGTGGGTTTCTGTGTTGGAGAACTTTTTAAAAAAATCTTGTTTCACACAAGGGGTTTGGATTGGTCTGGATGTGTGGTGGAGGAAGGTTCATTTGAGGCATTCAAGGGGGCATTAGATGATTATTTGAATAGAAACAACATGCATTGGTACGGGGAAAAGGCAGGGGACTGGCACTGAGTCACCATGCTGGTTTGGGGCAGGGGTACGGGGAAAAGGCAGGGGACTGGCACTGAGTCACCATGCTGGTTTGGGGCAGGGGTACGGGGAAAAGGCAGGGGACTGGCACTGAGTCACCATGCTGGTTTGGGGCAGGGGTACGGGGAAAAGGCAGGGGACTGGCACTAAGTCACCATGCTGGTTTGGGGCAGGGGTACGGGGAAAAGGCAGGGGACTGGCACTGAGTCACCATGCTGGTTTGGGGCAGGGGTACGGGGAAAAGGCAGGGGACTGGCACTGAGTCACCATGCTGGTTTGGGGCAGGGGTACGGGGAAAAGGCAGGGGACTGGCACTGAGTCACCATGCTGGTTTGGGGCAGGGGTACGGGGAAAAGGCAGGGGACTGGCACTAAGTCACCATGCTGGTTTGGGGCAGGGGTACGGGGAAAAGGCAGGGGACTGGCACTGAGTCACCATGCTGGTTTGGGGCAGGGGTACGGGGAAAAGGCAGGGGACTGGCACTGAGTCACCATGCTGGTTTGGGGCAGGGGTGCGGGGAAAAGGCAGGGGACTGGCACTGAGTCACCATGCTGGTTTGGGGAGTGGGGGTGCAGGCACGATGGGCCGAATGGCCTCCTCGACACTGTAACAATTCTGTGATTCTATTTTCTAGAGCCATCGTCCTACTCCTCTGTTTCTCTCCTTTTCAAGTATTTACTCAATTTCCGTTTAAAGGTGATTGTTCTTTCACTGCCTTTTCAAGCAGCGCTTCACAATGTAAAACAAATATTGCCCCAACGTTCCCCTTGAATATTTTGCCAACTGTCGTCTGGTTACGGGCCCTGCTGCCAATGGGAAAGGATCCCCTAATGACTCTGTCAAAACCGTTCATAGTTCTAAACACTTTATCGAATCCTCCCTCAACCCTCTGTGATCTGAGCAGAACAATCTCATTCTCAATACTCTCCATGTAACTGAATGAAGTCCCTCATCTCTCAGCCTGGTATCATTCTGGTAAATTTCCTCTAGACCCTTTTGAAGGCTAAGACAGCCTTCCTAAAGAGTGGTGTTCCGAATTGAACACAGTACTCCAGCTGAGGCCTAACCAGTGTTTTTAAACATTTAGCATCACTTCCTTGCTTTTCTTTTGTATTCTGTACCTTTGTTTTTATAGCCATGGAGCCATGTGCTTTCTTTCACAAGTTTCTCAAATTCTCCTGCCCCATCCAAACATTTGTTATGTAATCCCCCAGCTCTCTCTGCTCTTGCACTCCCTTTAGAATTGTACAATTTAGTTTAGATTATCCTCAGTCTTTTCTTCCAAAATGCATCGTTTCACACTTCTCTGTATTCAGTTTCATCTACCACATGTCTGGTCATTTTATCAGTTTGCCTTAGGTTCTCCCAAAGTTTATCATTATCCCCATTGTTCAATACACTTCCAAGCTTTGTGTTAGCTGAAAACCTTGAAATTGTGACTCCTACACCCAAGTCGGGGTCATTGATATATGTCTGAAACAGCAACTTCCCTCCAATCTGATTAACGACCGTTAACCACTGCTCACCATTTGTATGTACCTATTCAAGGACCCCACTCCAATGTTGAGCATGCTAATTGGTGGTTTTAATTTGATTTAGGTTTTCGATGTCTTTTCAGAATGCGATGGTGGAATATCTCTCTAAGAACTGCTAGAATGCCATTTCAGAAAAGCAATCTGTATTGCTGATTAACAGAGCTTTTAAAACTTTAGCAGCAATCAGACAGGCATTGGTCGTACTTTTTGAGACAGTGCTGTTGATTGATGCTGTTTCACCCTGGACAGAACAATGTACAAGCACAAAAATGAATGTGAGATTTCTGTGTCTCTTAGGCATTGTCAGTATTTGAAGTGCTAATATACTCATTGCAACTGCAGATAAAACGATCCTTCAGCTTAAATTTTATAAAGAGAAGGAAAATAATATTACGTTATTCTTTGGCTCGTGCCCGAGCTTACCAGGTTGGCACGGTGCCGATATGGACTCCTCCCCTCGTCCCCTCCTTCCTCCAGTGTATATCCTGGCCCCATTTCAGTCTGCAGCTTGACCCAGTGACTGGCATGCGTACGGCCAGTCCCACAAACTGGATGTGTATGAGAGGCTGGTATAGGACTGGGTGGGTATAAAGTGTTGCAGTCAAAGGGTTAAAGGCAACACTGTTAAGGACTTTGATATAAATCAGTCTCCTTTATTAAGATTCAAGTATTTCATTACTCCTCAGGGAATGGGATAATTACAGTGTGGCTGTGTCAGGTAGTGAAACATTATTTGAATTCATTAAGCTTTTAGAATGATTGAAGCAGTTTAAGATTGATTTGTAAGCTTTTAATGCCACATTCCTGTTGAAACTTGCCCTTTCCTGTCTGTTGGCAACTGGTGCAAGATGCTACACAACGATTAATCATTTGTCAGGGCTGAGCTTCAATTTGTACCCGTCGTCAAAAGGATTTTTCTCAGCTTCAGCTTTCCTCAAACTGATTCTATCATTTCAGCCTCGCTGTTTATTTTCCCAACAGTTTGTTTGTCAATCCAGGATGAGTATTATCTCAGGGTGAACTTCTCGAGTGTTATATATTTGACTCTGAACAGCTGATTGGTGGCATGCACAAACCAACACGCGGATTAGAGGGAAGAGTAGGCCACTCGGTCCCTTGAATCTGATCTGCTGCCATTCGATAAGATCATGGCTTATCTGAATGTGGTCTCAACTCCACTTTCCTGTCTGCCCCTGTAACTCTTAACTCACTTGTCTATTAGACGTCTATCCAAATCTGCCTTCAATAAATTCAATGACCCAGCTTCCATTAAACGCTGCATAAGAGAATTCCAAAGACTAATGACCCTCTGAGATAAAGAATTTTTCCGTACCAGTCTTAAACGAGAGACACCTAATTTTTGAACAGTGTCCCCTAGTTCTGGACTCCCCAACAATAGGAAATATTTCTCAACAACCTCTCGGGCGCTTACGTGATTCAGTAAATCGTCTCTCATTCTTCTAAACTCTACGGATAACTAGAGTAGGCTTTTTTAAAATTCACTCTTGGGATGTGAACATCGCCTATAAACTGGCTTCACAGCTCCAGGGTCCTGGGTTCGATTCCCGGCTTGGGTCACTGTCTGTGCAGAGTCTGCACAGAACCCGTGTCTGCGTGGGTTTCCTCCGGGTGCTCCGGTTTCCTCCCACAAGTCCCCAAAGACGTGCTGTTAGGTGAATTGGACATTCTGAATTCTCCCTCTGTGACCCGAACAGGCGCCGGAATGTGGCAACTGGGGGATTTTCACAGTAACTTCATTACAGTGTTAATGTGAGCCTACTTGTGACAATAAAGATTATTATTATAATTTCTGGTCTGTCTTTGGATCTGAGCTGCAGTCACTGGAACATTCCCGATCTGTGCACCATAAAAAATATTATCCTGACTCGGTGGTATCTGACTAGCTGGCAAAGGCAGATGTGATGATGCATCTGCATTAGCATGATTTTCACACTGACGGTATTTGATCTCGTAGGAATGTGTAGATAATATTAAAGACCATTGTTGGAGTCCACTTGCAGCCAGTGATGGGATACTTTGTGTGACCCAGAATAGCTGTTCAGGGCCTATGGTCCATTAGCAACGTGAAGTGACGACCATACAGGGAGTGGTGAAATTTCCATATATTAAATATAACACAGTACATTCTTCCCCAACTGAGCGTAGTTAGATTCTTACCGGTGACATCACTGCTCCAACACCATACAGTGAAGCATCACAGGCAAGTTGTCATGGTAACTCAGGGTAACCAACACTTCCGCCTGTTTCAGTGTTTCCTTTGCTGATTAATTTGCTTTTTGCATTCTGGTGTCCACTGCCTGTTTTGCACACAACAAGGTGTGTAACAATTTTAACAGGGTTGTTAGATTCTGGATGAATTTTACATTGTGGTTGATTAATCCTAGGAATTACCTAAATTGAGTGACATTTGTTTAGGTGCTTTGTGTCTCTACCGTCAATTACATGTCCTAGACATTGTACGCATTTTTGAAATAAATCATATTTATCTTTCCTGACATGAAGCCTATACGTCTGAAGACTTTTTAGTGTAGCTCCTAAGTGTTTACGCTTGGCCTCTGCGTGCTCCACCCTGTGACGCTCGAGGTGATTGGCGTCTTCGCGGATGCTTTTTCTCCAGTTTGTGCGTTCTAAGGCCAGCAATTCCCACGTGTAGATGGGGATGTTGTATTTATTTAGGGCGGCTTTCAGAGTGTCCTTGTAGCATTTCCTCTGCCCTCCTAATGATAGCTTGCCATTGTGGAACTCGGAGTAAAGTTTTGGGAGTCTTGTGTCGGGCATGCAGGCAGTGTGGCCCGTCCAATGCAGCTGGTCAAGCGTGACCAGTGCCTCGATATTGGCCTGGGAGGGGACACTCATGTTGGTACGCCTATCCTGCCAGTGGATTTGCAGGATTTTGCAGAGGCAAGTTGATGATATCTCTCCAGGGATGTGAGGTGCCTGCTGTACTTTGTCCATGTTTCTGGTGCATGCAGGAGGGCGGGGACCACGGCTGCTCTGTACACCATGAGCTTGGTGCTGGGTTTGAGGTCTCGGTCTTCGAACATTCTGTTCCTCAGGCACTGCACTGGGGCATTGGAGACAGATGTTGGATTTCATCATCAGTGTCTGCTGGCACCGAGGGGACACTGCTGAGTTGTGGGAAATGATCCACATTGTCCAAGGGCTCACTGTGGACCTTGATGGAGGCAGTTTTGTGTGGCAGGAATGGGCTGGTAAAGAACCTTTGATATCCGAATGTTTAATATGAAGCCCATCCTCTCACATACCTCAGTGAATGCGGCAACAATGGTTTGCAGAATCTAACCTATCTATATATTTTTGTAGCTTCCTTGTGCCCTCTTCTCAAATTACTTTCCTTCCTATTTTGGTGTTATCAGCAGATTTGGTTAACATCCCTTCATCCAAGTAAATATAAGTAGTAAACGGTTAAGGTCCCAGCACCGATCACTGTGGTACACCACGCGTTACATCCTAACAACCTGTAAAAGACCCACTTATGCCTACTCTCTGCTTCCTGTTAGCCAGCCAATTTTCTATATATGCCAATATGTTACCCACACAACATGAGATTTTATTGTTCATCAACTGCCTCTTGAAATCGAAGTGCAGTACATCCTCTGGTTCTACTTTATCTTTTTTTAAAAAAAAATATTTTATTGAAAATTTTTGGCCAACCATCACAGTACATTGTGTATCCTTTACACAGTAATATAACAGTATAAATAACAATGACCTGTTTTATAAACAAGAAATAAATAATATATAAACAAAAACAAAAACAAAACTAAATGGCAACTGCCTTGTCCCAGATAAATATTCTCCAAAAATATGTTTTAACAGTCCAATATACAATTATCTATAACAACAACCTATACATATTATACTTATATATTAACATCCCTGAGAATCCCTCTGGGTTCCTTCCCCCCCCCCCCCCCCCCCCCCCCCCTGGGCTGCTGCTGCTGTCTTCTTCTTTTCCATTCCCTCTATCTTTCTGTGAGGTATTCGACGAACAGTTGCCACCACCTGGTGAACCCTTGAGCCGATCCCCTTAGGACGAACTTAATCCGTTCCAGCTTTATAAACCCTGCCATGTCATTTATCCAGGTCTCCACACCCGGGGGCTTGGCTTCCTTCCACATCAACAGTATCCTGCGCCGGGCTACTAGGGACGCAAAGGCCAAAACATCAGCCTCTCTCGCCTCCTGCACTCCCGGCTCTTCTGCAACCCCAAATATAGCCAACCCCCAGCTTGGTTCGACCTGGACCCCCACTACCTTCGAAAGCACCTTTGTCACCCCCACCCAAAACCCCTGTAGTGCCGGACATGACCAGAACATATGGGTGTGATTCGCTGGGCTTTTCGAGCATCTCGCACACCTGTCCTCTACTCCAAAAAATTTGCTAAGCTGTGTTCCAGTCATATGCGCCCTGTGTAACACCTTAAATTGTATCAGGCTTAGCCTGGCACACGAGGACGATGAGTTTACCCTACTTAGGGCATCAGCCCACAGCCCCTCCTCAATCTCCTCCCCAGCTCTTCTTCCCATTTCCCTTTCAGCTCGTCTACCATAATCTCCCCCTCGTCTCTCATCTCCCTATATATGTCTGACACCTTACCGTCCCCCACCCATGTCTTTGAGATCACTCTGTCCTGCACCTCCTGCGTCGGGAGCTGCGGGAATTCCCTCACCTGTTGCCTCGTAAAAGCCCTCAGTTGCATATACCGGAATGCATTCCCTTGGGGCAACCCATATTTTTCGGTCAGCGCTCCCAGACTTGCAAACGTCCCATCTACAAACAGATCTCTCAATTGTGTTACTCCTGCTCTTTGCCATGTTCCAAATCCCCCATCCATTCTTCCCGGAGCAAACCTATGATTATTTCTTATCGGGGACCACACCGAGGCTCCCGTCTTTCCCCTATGCCGTCTCCATTGCCCCCAAATTTTCAGAGTAGCCACCACCACCGGGCTCGTGTTGTATTTCTTCGGTGGGAACGGCAACGGCGCCGTCACCATGGCTTGTAGGCAAGTCCCCCTACAGGACGCCTTCTCCAATCTCTTCCACGCCGCTCCCTCCTCTTCTCCCATCCACTTACATACCATTGAGATGTTGGCGGCCCAGTAGTACTCACTCAGGCTTGGTAGCGCCAGCCCCCCACTATCCCTACTACGCTGCAAAAATCCCTTCCTCACTCTCGGGGTCTTCCCGGCCCACACAAAACTCATGATACTCTTCTCAATCCTTTTGAAAAAAGCCTTCGTGATCACCACCGGGAGGCACTGAAACACAAAGAGGAATCTCGGGAGGACCACCATTTTAACCGCTTGTACCCTCCCTGCCAGTGACAGGGATACCATGTCCCATCTCTTGAAGTCCTCCTCCATCTGTTCCACCAACCGCGTTAAGTTTAATCTATGCAATGTACCCCAATTCTTGGCTATCTGGATCCCCAAGTAGCGAAAGTCCCTTGTTACCTTCCTCAGCGGTAAGTCCTCTATTTCTCTGCTCTGCTCCCCTGGATGCACCACAAACAGCTCACTTTTCCCCATGTTCAGCTTATATCCTGAAAATTCTCCAAACTCCCCAAGTATCCGCATTATCTCTGGCATCCCCTCCGCCGGGTCCGCCACATACACCAATAAATCGTCCGCGTAAAGAGATACCCGGTGTTCCTCTCCTCCCCTGAGTACTCCCCTCCACTTCCTGGAACCCCTCAATGCTATTGCCAGGGGCTCAATCGCCAGTGCAAACAATAATGGGGACAGAGGACATCCCTGCCTCGTCCCTCTATGGAGCCAAAAATACGCAGACCCTCGTCCATTCGTGACCACGCTCGCCATCGGGGCCCTATACAGCAGCTGTACCCATCTAATATACTCATCTCCAAAGCCAAATCTCCTCAACACCTCCCACAAATAATCCCACTCCACTCTATCAAATGCTTTCTCGGCATCCATCGCCACCACTATCTCCGCTTCCCCCTCTGGTGGGGGCATCATCATTACCCCTAGCAGCCTCCGTATATTCGTATTCAGCTGTCTCCCCTTCACAAACCCAGTTTGGTCCTCATGGACTACCCCCGGGACACAATCCTCTATCCTCATTGCCATTACCTTGGCCAGAATCTTAGCATCTACATTTAGGAGGGAAATAGGTCTATAGGACCCGCATTGCAGCGGGTCTTTTTCCTTCTTCAGGAGAAGCGATATCGTTGCCTCCGACATAGTCGGGGGCAGCTGTCCCCTTTCCTTCGCCTCATTAAAGGTTCTCATCAGTATCGGGGCAAGCAAGTCCACATATTTCCTATAAAATTCGACTGGAAATCCATCCGGTCCCGGAGCCTTCCCCGCCTGCATACTCCTAATTCCTTTCACTACTTCCTCTATCTCGATCTGTGTTCCCAGTCCCACCCTCTCCTGCTCCTCCACCTTAGGAAATTCCAGCCGGTCCAGGAAGCACATCATTCTCTCCTTCCCATCCGGGGGCCGAGCTTCGTATAATCTTTTATAGAATGCCTTGAACACTCCATTCACTCTCTCCGCTCCCCGCTCTATATCTCCTTCCTCATCCCTCAGTCCTGGTTCTACTTTATCCACAGGACATGTTACTTACTCAAAGAACTCCAATAAGTTGATTAAATGTGATTTCCCTTTCACAAAACCATGTTGACTCGGCCTGATTACTTTAGCTTATCCAAGTGCCTGCTATAACTTCTTTAATAATAGCTTTTAACGTTCTCACTACAACAGATGTTAGGCCAACTGGCCTGTAGCTTCTTGCTTTCTGTCTCCCTCACTTTTTGAGTAATGGAGTTACAGTTGCCATCATCCAATCTAATGGGACCTTCCCTGCATCTGGGGAGTTCTGTAAAATTTAAACCAATGCATTAAGTACCTCACTTGACACCTCTTTAAGACCCGAGGATGAAGACCATCAGGATCCGGAATCTTGTCAACAGCTCCAGCAATTTGCTCAGTATCACTTCTCTGGTGACTGTAATTTTCCTGGGTTTTTCCCTCCCTTCCATTTCCTGGTTTCTATCTGCTTCCGAAATGTTACTTGTCTCTTTGATGATGAAAACAGATGCAAAATACCTGTTCAATTTTTCTGCCATCTCCTTGTTTTCTATTATCAATTCCCCAGCCTCACTTTCTAGAGGACTAACAATCACTTTGTTAACTCTTTTTTTTCTAAATATTTCTAAAAACTTTATATTTCTGACTAGCTTTCTCTTGTATTTAAATGTTTCCATCCTTATTAATCTTGTAGTCATCCTTTGCTCTTTATATTCTGCCTAATCCAATCTGCACCTGTCTTTGCACAGTTATCTGTTTTTTCTGTAATTCCCCGTTTTTCCCACTCCCTCCTTTTTTAAATATTAGAGTGACATTTGCCATCCTCCAATCTGCTGGGAATGTTCCAGAATCTAATCTACAGAATTTTGGACGATGACAACCAATGCATCCACTATTTCATGGCCACCACCTTTAATACCCTGGGATGTAGATTATCAGGCCCTGGGGGTTTATTGGCTTTCGGTCCCATTCATTTCTGCAGCACTATTATAGGAGACTGTGTGCTCTGTGCTCAGGGTCAACACAGTGCCCAAGCTCCACATGGACTCCTCCTTAACAAAGACTAAGGCACACAGACCCTCGGGACTCTTCGGCAGATCTTCCCATGCATCCCACTGGATGGATGACTGCAGAGCTTCATCATCTGCCTCGGACTCAGCTTCGCATTGGTCTCCAGCAGTCCTCTCAACAGCTGGCCACTTTCTGCCTTTGCCAGCCTGGGGACTCTTGCAAAGGACTTCTCATTTGAGATGGGACAACCCGACATAGTTCATACTCTCTGCCAGTCTTGCATCTGTCCATTTGACTCTTACCTTCCTTCTGACTGAAGGGCGTGCATCTCAGATGTTCTCATGAGGATGTTGGCCACCCCACCACCCTGTTGGTCTGTGCTCCATAGCACTATGGCTTCTCTTCTGTTTTTGGACAAGAATGCATGAATTAACCGACCCTCTGCTTTCAACACCACAGCAGCCTGCACCCAACCCCACCGCTGTCCCCAAAGCTAGCAGCCACATCTCCCAGCCATGACCGGCACAGGTATATTTTGTCCCTCTGAATCGTACAACCCCGGAGCGCCATGAAGGGCAGTTACCGTTCAGGGCTTCTCCACAAAGCACTATGCAACTCAGCATCCACCCATGCCGAGCGCGGAAGATCATTAAACCTTCTGTTGCACTGGATCGAGATGCAGCGCACCTCATCAAGCCCGCTGATCTGCACTGTCACCTCTGACCAGGCCTCCTTTGTCTGGTGTGGCCTCCTCTTGCCATCCCACAGCATGAGTGTCCTACCTACCACTTACTGCCTCCACTCAAGTACACAGACCCATCCAAGCAGCGGGGGGGACAGAGTGGCCACAAGCAGTACGCTCTTGCCTAGTATGCCCAGTTGGTGCCAAGGCCAAAACTGATGCCAACTTTTTCAGTGTCCCCAGGACAGCTCGCCAAGGCTCCTCGCTGCTTCCTGGCAGCCTTCAGGTAACTTCCTAGACTGGTGCTTCTAAATGCTCTGGTGGGTCTCCACTGTTTCCTGCTCCTGCCACCAGCACATTGCTAATGTTGGGCAAATCGCATTCGGATTTTGACCATGGCCACTTCCTGGCCTGCCGATCATGTGTACCTGACAGGCGCAAAAGTAGGCTGTGGGCTTTTCTTTATTCTTTGACAGGTATGGGCATGACTGGCTAGAGCAGCATTTTTTACCCATCCCTAATTGCCCTCGAGGAGATGGAGGTGAGCTGCCGCTTTCTTTAATAAGTCAAATGAGTGGGAATAGATTTGGCAGATGTGATATAATGTGGGAAACTGGGAGGTTGTCCACTTCGACAGGAAGAAGAGAAACACAGAATACAATTTGAATGGAGAGAGACTGCAGCGCTAAAGCGGTCTGTGGCCATTAGCGGTAAGACCTGGACAATAACCAGGTTTGGGCTGACAAGTGGCAAGCAACATTTGCGCCAGACAATGACCATCTCCATTGAGAGAGAATCAAACCATCTCCCCTTGACATTCAATGGCATTACTATCACTGAATCCCCTACAATCAGCATCCTGGGGGTTACCATTGACCAGAAACTGGACTGGACCCAGCCACATTAATACTGTGGCTACAATAACAGGTCAGAGGCTAGGAATCGTACGGCGAGTAACTCACCTCCTGACCACCCCCCAAAACCTGTCCACCATCTATAAGGCACAAGTCAGGAGCTGTGTATACCATCTGTGTATACCATCTGCAAGACGCACTGCAGAAGGTCAAGGGGAGCAGGTGCATGAGAACACCACCACCACCTGGAGGTTCCCCTCCAAGTCACTCACCATCCTGACTGGGAAATATACTGCCGTTCCATCGCTGTCGCTGGGACAATATCCTGGAACTCCCTTTATAATAATAATATAGTAATCTTTATTGTCACAAGTAGGTTTCCATTAACACTGCAATGAAGTTACTGTGCAAATCCCCGAGTCGCACTCCGGCGCCTGTTCGGGTACACTGAGGGAGAATTCAGAAAGTCCAAATTACCTAACAGCACGTCTTTCGGGACTTGTGGGAGGAAACCGGCCTTCATAACAGCACAGTGGATACACCTACACCTCAAGGACTGCAGTGATTCAAGAAGGCAGCTCACCAGCAGCTTCTCATGGGCAGCTAGGGATGAGCAATAAATGCTAGTTTCGCCAGCAACACCCATGTTAACTAGGAGTGGGAGTAGCTTGGTCTGCCACTCCATGAAATCATTTATTTGAAGCAGGGAAGGATTTGGGGGAACTTGTACATTAATCACAAAAGTTAGCATGCAGGTACAATAAGTAATTTGGAAGGCAAATGGAATGGCGAGGAAGAGGTATAAAAGTAGGGAAATCTCGCTACAACTAGGACACTTTAAAATTGAAAAGGAGGAATTATTGGATAGGTTATCTGTAGTTAAAGTTGATAAGGCACCAGGGCTGGATGAGGTGCAGCCAAGAACAGGCACTGGCCATCATTTGTCAGACCTCCTTCGACTCGGGTGGTCCTGGAGGACCTGAGAATTGTCAGCATTATATCCTTGTTCAAAAAAGGGTGTAAAGAACAGCCCAGCTGTTATTCTAGAAACAATAATTCGGGTCAACATTAATAGTCTCACGTGTTGTGTTTTCATAATGATATAAAGGCATCAATCACTCTTAAGGGATTGTGTAAACACATTGTGGGTTCATTTATTTTAACTAGGCATGTGAGGACACTTGTACAAAGGTAGAAAACTTGAAGACATGAGCAGCAGAGCAGTGTGCCCCATGCTGTCCTCACAGGACAAAGTGAAACTGAGACTGGAGATCACATGGCCCACTTCCCTTCCAGTGATGACATGCATTGCTATCCCTTAAAGACATTTTAAAATCAGCATGGACAAGTACGGGTTTATTAAAGAAAGCCAGCATGCATTTCTTATGGGGAAATCATATTTAACTAACTTGCTGGAGTTTTTGAGGAGCAAACAGAAAGGGTTGATGGAGGTAGTGCTGTTGATAAGTAATGGATTTCCAATTGGCATTTGATACAGTACCACACAACAGACTTGTGATCAAAGTTGTAGCTCATGGAATAAAAGCAACATGGATATGGAATGGGCTGAGTGACAGGAAACCGAGAATAGTGGTTAATAGATATTTCTCAGGCTAGAGGAAGGTTTGTGGTGGAATTCCCAAGGCATGTTGGGGTCATTGTTTTTCCTGATATATTAATGACCTGGACCTTGGTGTACTGGGCACTGTTGCAAAGTTTGCTGATGATAAAAACTTGGAAGCATTGTGAGCTATGAAGAGGATGGTGTAGAACGTCAAAGGGACACGGACAATTTGGAATGGGTGGGCAGGTGGCAGATGTATTTAAATGCATTGAAAAATGAATATTTGAGAGAAAATATAAAATACAGCAGACTGCTGGAAGAGGAGGTGCAGGAGCAGAGAAACCTGGGTGTGTATGTGATGTAAGGCAGCAGGATGGGTAGAGAGCATTGTTAATAAAGCAACCACTAGCCAAGCTTCCTAATGGAGGCACAGAGTACAAGAGCAAGGAGGAATTTGTACAAGTCACTGGTTTTGCCCCAGCTGTAGTATTGCAACAGATTCTGGGGGGACTCCACATTTTAGGATGGATGTGAAGGCATTGGAGGATGTGCAGAAAGGATCTATGAGAAGAGTTCCAGCCAGGGTGAGGAATTCAGTTATGACGATAGATTGGAGCAGTTAGGACTGTTTTCCTTGGAGAACAGGGCATCGGGAGGCGATTTTATCAAGGTTCTCAAAATTATAGGGGTCTGAATTGATTAGATAGGGAGAAACTGTTACCCCTCGTGAAAGGATTGAGAACGTGAGTGCACAGATTCTATGTTTGTATGATGATTTAAAGTAATTAGTAAAAGAAGCAAAAGCGACATGAGAAATGTTTTCACTCAGCGAGTGGTTAGGGTCTGGAATGCACTGTCTGAGGGTGTGGTGGATGCAGATTCACACAGCGAGTGGTTAGGGTCTGGAATGCACTGTCTGAGAGTGTGGTGGAGGCAGGTTCACACAGCGAGTGGATAGGATCTGGAATGCACTGTCTGAGGGTGTGGTGGATGCAGATTCACACAGCGAGTGGTTAGGGTCTGGAATGTACTGTCTGAGAGTGTGGTGGAGGCAGGTTCACACAGCGAGTGGTTAGGATCTGGAATGCACTGTCTGAGAGTGTGGTGGAGGCAGGTTCACACAGCGAGTGGATAGGATCTGGAATGCACTGTCTGAGAGTGTGGTGGAGGCAGGTTCACACAGCGAGTGGATAGGATCTGGAATGCACTGTCTGAGTGTGTGGTGGAGGCAGGTTCACACAGCGAGTGGTTAGGATCTGGAATGCACTGTCTGAGAGTGTGGTGGAGGCAGGTTCAATCGAGGCTTTCAACAAAGAATTAGGCTGTTGTCTGAATGGAAATAACGTGCAGAGTTACCGGTGGGTGAGGGAATGGCATTTGGTGTGTTGCTCATTCAGAGAGCTACAGACTCGAGGTGCTGAATGGCCTCCTGCACTGTGGCAAGTCTATGATTCTGTGAAGTTTGATTAGTTGGGGTTAGGTGAGAAGCATCCAATTCCCTCTTGAATACCTTGATTGAACCTGCCGATACCATCCTCGCAAGTAGTGCATTCCCGAGTCTTACTCGCTGTTTTTCCTCAGTTTGACATTGCTTCTTTTGCCATTCACTTTAAAGCGGTGTCCTCTGCTGCTCAACCCTCCCGCCAATGGGAACATATACCTATGTGCCCCATCCAGACTGCTTGTGATTGCCAATACCCCCTCCATCAAATCTCCTGTCAACTTTCTCTTAAGAACGACAACGTGGCTTCTCCAAACTAGCCACGTAACTGGAGGTCCTCATCTTTGGAACCATTCTCAGGAACCTTTTCTGCAGCCTCTCTAATGCCTTCACATCCTTCCAATAGTGTGGTGCCCAGAATTAAGGCACAATACACCAGCTGTGTGCCTCTCTCTCTTTATGAAGCCTGGGAATCCATGTGCCATTTTCTCACCTTGCTCTGCCAATTTCAACAATTTGTGCACATCTCCCTTACAGTCTCTCTGTTCCTGCACCTGGCTATTCCACCAGCCTGTCTGTGTCCTATTGAAGTTTATTACTGTCCATCCTCCTCACCATTCACAACACTTGCAAATGTTGTGTTATCTGCAAATTGTGACATAGTGCCCTGTAATGGAAACTGCAGGGAGGGAGAGGGCAATCATCTTCAAAATTCAGTGGGCCTTGAAAAGCATCGGCATTAACTTTGATGTTTCAACTAAACTAAAAGCCCCAAAAGAATAGGGTAAAATGCTGAATGAAAAGTTACCTTTAGTTAAAATGACGATGTTAGTGAGAGGCTCTGAGCGTGTTCACAGATTGGGCATAAGGACACATTGTGGAACCAGTTCCTTTATTAGGCCATGTCGACACGGACACAATCCATTACTAATGTGGGCAGAGAGATTCAGAATTCAAAACTATTGATATTAAAAACGTGACAAGTTGTGCACACAGGAAGCGTGTGCAGATGCAAGAATTTTAATAAACTATATATTGTAATGTTCAGTGATTTGAAATCCTAAATCCATACCGAATATGAAATTTCATCTGTTTTTAATAGACAATGACTTGATTTCCATGCATGCTCTTTGTATTACCTCTATGATCAATAGTGTCATCTATTGGGAGCAGTTTGCAAGTACTGTAGCAATAAAATTTAAATCATATAGTTGAGATTTTGAATGCACCAGACAGATGTGAGAAGCTGATCCACATCTGGCTCTGTACAGTTTCTGACTGTATCTGAACTTTTGTAAGTGCTTTTGTTCCAAACCTGCTGAAGAACTTGAGCACATAATGCAGTCTGACGCTTCAGTGTGGCACTGGGGGAGCTGTATTGCGGAGGTGATAACTTCATCATGAGATGTTATATTGAGGGCTTCATCTGCTTTTTCAGGTGGATATAAAAAAGTCACAAGAGGGTTCGGCAGAAACGGAGTTCTCCCAGTGCTCTAGTCCATAATCATCCTTCAACCAGCATCACTGCTGCAGATTGACTGATAATTTATCCCATTGCAATTTGTGGGGCCGTGCAAATTGGCAGCTGGTTTTTACAATGATCGTACTTCAAAAGTATTTAATTGTCTAAGAAGCTCTATGAGATTTCCTGAGGATCTGAAAGATACAATGCAAATCAAATTCTTATTTTCTAGTGTCTGTTACACACTAGGTAGACCCTCTGGGTGGAATCTGACCAAAAAAGGGCAAAGTATCAGTCCTGGCGAGAAAAGCGGAGTGAACGGGATTTCTCACAGAATCTTACGCCTCATAAAGAAATGTTTTTCTCCCGTGAGAATCACGTTCTTTCGGCACTCTCCTGCTGGTCCGCTCACACCGTGGAAACTTAATCACAGCGATCACTCAGGAACTCCATATAAACGCGTCTCCAGCACTTGTTCCTGATCCATGAGAGGGGATAGCAGCAGGAAAGGCAGCACCGCGTTTCACAGAGGGAACCCTGACTAGTCTCCTAGATGGCATGCCGCAGTGGCGGGAAGTCTTGTACCCACAATCTGGAAGGCCCACCAGCAGGGTTTCTACCCCTGCCTGGGAGACAACAGCTGCCTTGGTGAGTCCAGGAGGAGGAGGGGACAGCAGTGCAAGAAGAAGATGAATGACCATCTACTGCTGCCAGGGTATGTCTTCCGCCTCCAACCTGCACCCCATCACCCACCCCTCACACCTCCAAGGTGCTTCTCAGCCAGCCACCTTGCGGTTGGCCACAGGTGACGAGGCCCTATTCTCTTTCCCACCAGCCGTCACCCTGCATGCCACTCCTCAACCATCTGAACTGGCAGGACTCCTGCCTGGACTCTCCCCATTTGTGTCTCCAAAGGACAAACTCGATCACAACGAGCGTGAGAGGGCACAGCCACCCAGTGAGATGTGGGAGCTCCGGAACCTGACCCTGCATGAGGAAAGAGCCTTTGAGCTGGTCTGAGAGGAGCCTGACCGTGGCTGCAGGATGGCGAAGTGGGGGCAGCAAGCAAAAGTGAGAACCCTAAGGACTAACAGTCATTCCTTCAGCCTCACATGAGTAAACCCCGTGATGTACAAATGCCATCTCCCGTTCCTTGCAGGGCGATCAGACTAGCATTCTTCCGCCCCTTGGAGTCACCAGACATCAGCAACTCTAAGGGAGCTGATATAATCATCAAAGAGGCATCACACTTTCACCAACATCCTCCACTAGTGCAGATACTCACACCTCAGTGTGATTAACTAGTCGGCAGGCTTTCACAGTAGGTGAGGGACTGGACTCTGGGGCCCAGGAAAGTGTTGAGCCCCTTGACGTGCCCCTTGGTCCGTTCGTTCCCGAGCTGATGGAACTGCAAAGGCAGAGTCACAAGAATCAGGAAGGAATGACAGCATCCCTTCTCGGATTGCCAGGCCAACAGTAGGAGTCCAATCACCTTTTGTCCGAGGAGATGATGCCGTCACTCACTCCAGCGCAACAGTGCCAACGCTGCGAGGGTGGCATCCGCAGTGGAGACCTTTGTGCAGGACGTGCACTCCATGGCAGGGTGTCAGATGGGCTGGACATCCCGCAGGATCCCCTGGGCCATGGCTGAGGGCTTCACCTGCGAGGTGCAGGCACTGGTGGCACTTCCAGATCTCGCTCCAGCAGCTCCTCTATCCCATGGAAGAGTTGGATCCCTTGGGCACCAAAAGGGGAGAGGATGGGCAGGAGCACAGCCCAGGGAACTCCACCCAGGGTTGTCCAGCCCCATCTGACACCCTCTCCCTGTGAGTGACACATCTTCAGTCCTGCATGAGGAGGGCAGCACCGTAACACCCGTGTTGCTCGAGTGGATGTCCAAACCCTCAAGATCCAGATCCCTCCGAGGACACCCGCCTAAGTCATCTCATGCAACAAGACGTGGAAAGCAGAAGATCGCCTCAACCTCAGCTGTGGATCCTGAGGAAACATCTAGACGTAGTCTGAGGGTGTGGAAGAGTAAGAAACTGGAGGAAACTAGTGGGCACGGGTGAACACAGGCATTAGTGAAGTTAGGTTATCACTGTAAATAGGCACTTGTAAATAAACATCACTGTGTTTACCCGCAGAACCTCCACACTCTCATAGCGCCGTGCTCCACGAACCGCGGCACATACTTGCCGCTTCATTCATGTGCAGTGTGAGAGCAGCAGAGCTTTGTCTTTTGCTGCAGGCATCCCCACCCACCTGGCATCAATGCCCACCCACCTGGCATCAATGCCCACCCACCTGGCATCAATGCCCACCCACCTGGCATCAATGCCCACCCACCTGGCATCAAAGCCCACCCACCTGGCATCAATGCCCACCCACCTGGCATCAATGCCCACCCACCTGGCATCAATGCCCACCCACCTGGCATCAATGCCCACCCACCTGGCATCAATGTCCACCCACCTGGCATCAATGCCCACCCACCTGGCATCAAAGCCCACCCACCTGGCATCAATGCCCACCCACCTGGCATCAATGCCCACCCACCTGGCATCAATGCCCACCCACCTGGCATCAATGCCCACCCACCTGGCATCAATGTCCACCCACCTGGCATCAATGCCCACCCACCTGGCATCAATGCCCACCCACCTGGCATCAATGCCCACCCACCTGGCATCAATGCCCACCCACCTGGCATCAAAGCCCACCCTCTCACTGCAGCTGCTCTTCACCAGTGGTGAGGAGGCCATGGGCTGACAAAGTGTAGAAAGGCTGATCCACCCCAAAGGTTAGTTGGAGGAACACACCAGGACCCCTGACCTTGAAGGGGCTATTGCAGATGAGAGCTTATCCCACATCTCTAAGCCCGTTCATTTGCAGAATGCATTCAGGCAGGAGTCAGACAGATGACTGAGGGAGAGAGGAACATCACTCTGTCCTCAATGCAACTCATCATCATTCTCCCGCAGAGTCCAGCCAGGTGCTTTACAGCCTTGCCCATGCTATCGGGAACCATCACGGACACAAAGAACAAAGAAATGTACAGCACAGGAACAGGCCCTTCGGCCCTCCAAGCCCGTGCCGACCATGCAGCCCGACTAAACTACAATATTCTACACTTCCTGGGTCCGTATCCTTCTATTCCCATCCTATTCATATATTTGTCAAGATGCCCCTTAAATGTCCCAATCGTCCCTGCTTCCACTACCTCCTCCGGTAGCGAGTTCCAGGCACCCACTACCCTCTGCGTAAAAAACTTGCCTCGTACATCTACTCTAAACTTTGCCCCTCTCACCTTAAACCTATGCCCCCTAGTAATTGACCCCTCTACCCTGGGGAAAAGCCTCTGACTATCCACTCTGTCTATGCCCCTCATAATTTTGTAGACCTCTATCAGGTCTCCCCTCAACCTCCTTCGTTCCAGTGAGAACAAACCGAGTTTATTCAACCGCTCCTCATAGCTAATGCCCTCCATACCAGGCAACATTCTGGTAAATCTCTTCTGCACCCTCTCTAAAGCCTCCACATCCTTCTGGTAGTGTGGCGACCAGAATTGAACACTATACTCCAAGTGTGGCCTAACTAAGGTTCTATACAGCTGCAACATGACTTGCCAATTCTTATACTCAATGCCCCGGCCAATGAAGGCAAGCATGCCGTATGCCTTCTTGACTACCTTCTCCACCTGTGTTGCCCCTTTCAATGACCTGTGGACCTGTACTCCTAGATCTCTTTGACTTTCAATACTCTTGAGGGTTCTACCATTCACTGTATATTCCCTACCTGCATTAGACCTTCCAAAATGCATTACCTCACATTTGTCCGGATTAAACTCCATCTGCCATCTCTCCGCCCAAGTCTCCAGACAATCTAAATCCTGCTGTATCCTCCGACAGTCCTCATCGCTATCCGCAATTCCACTAACCTTTGTGTCGTCTGCAAACTTACTAATCAGACCAGTTACATTTTCCTCCAAATCATTTATATATACTACAAAGAGCAAAGGTCCCAGCACTGATCCCTGTGGAACACCACTGGTCACAGCCGTCCAATTAGAAAAGCATCCCTCCATTGCTACTCTCTGCCTTCTATGGCCTAGCCAGTTCTGTATCCACCTTGCCAGCTCACCCCTGATCCCGTGTGACTTCACCTTTTGTACTAGTCTACCATGAGGGACCTTGTCAAAGGCCTTACTGAAGTCCATATAGACAACATCTACTGCCCTACCTGCATCAATCATCTTAGTGACCTCCTCGAAAAACTCTATCAAGTTAGTGAGACACGACCTCCCCTTCACAAAACCGTGCTGCCTCTCACTAATACGTCCATTTGCTTCCAAATGGGAGTAGATCCTGTCTCGAAGAATTCTCTCCAGTAATTTCCCTACCACTGAAGTAAGGCTCACCGGCCTGTAGTTCCCGGGATTATCCTTGCTACCCTTCTTAAACAGAGGAACAACATTGGCTATTCTCCAGTCCTCCGGGACATCCCCTGAAGACAGCGAGGATCCAAAGATTTCTGTCAAGGCCTCAGCAATTTCCTCTCCAGCCTCCTTCAGTATTCTGGGGTAGATCCCATCAGGCCCTGGGGACTTATCTATCTTAATATTTTTTAAGACACCCAACACCTCGTCTTTTTGGATCACAATGTGACCCAGGCTATCTACACCCCCTTCTCCAGACTCAACATCTACCAATTCCTTCTCTTTGGTGAATACTGATGCAAAGTATTCATTTAGTACCTCGCCCATTTCCTCTGGCTCCACACATAGATTCCCTTGCCTATCCTTCAGTGGGCCAACCCTTTCCCTGGCTACCCTCTTGCTTTTTATGTACGTGTAAAAAGCCTTGGGATTTTCCTTAACCCTATTTGCCAATGACTTTTCGTGACCCCTTCTAGCCCTCCTGACTCCTTGCTTAAGTTCCTTCCTACTTTCCTTATATTCCACGCAGGCTTCGTCTGTTCCCAGCCTTTTAGCCCTGACAAATGCCTCCTTTTTCTTTTTGACGAGGCCTACAATATCACTCGTCATCCAAGGTTCCCGAAAATTGCCGTATTTATCTTTCTTTCTAATCCAAGCTCTAAGTTCATCTGCCTTACCCGTAATGCTCCTTGCATTAAAACATATGCACTTCAGGCCACCAGACCCGCTGTGTTCAGCAACTTCTCCCTGTCTGCTCTGCCTCAGAGCCACATTGTCCCTATTCCCTAGTTCTCCCTCAATGCTCTCACCTTCTGACCTATTGCTCCCGTGCCCACCCCCCTGCCATACTAGACACCTACCGCTAGCACCACTATTGCTGAGATAACAGTCCTCATGGTTGGAGATATCCTCATCCTTAGTCTTGCTCGTCCTCAAACCAAGAGGCTATGATGGCGTCTCTATCCCAATGGCCCAAGCAAGCCCTGGCCATGACCCAAGGTCCTTACTCGTACGCTCCCTCCTCGCGGGTTGCCCCTCGATGCTCTGCGTCAACCACCTCCTCATCTGAGGAGATGTATTGCTCCTCCATCTTGTCCAGGTGGTCTCCCCTCTTCAGTCAATGGAAGAGTCCTGGGGAAAATTGATGTACAGAGAGATCTGGGAGTTCAGGTCCATTGTACCCTGAAGGTGGCAGCGCAGGTCGATAGAGTGGTCAAGAAGGCATACAGCCTTCATCGGACGGGGTATTGAGTACAAGAGTCGTCAGGTCATGTTACAGTTGTATAGGACTTTGGTTAGGCTCAGCCCCCCCCCCTCAGCCCCCCCCCTCAGCCCCCCCCCTCAGCCCCCCCCCCAGCCCCCCCCTCAGCCCCCCCCCATCAGCCCCCCCCCAAACCCCCCCTCAGCCCCCCCCATCAGCCCCCCCCCAAACCCCCCCTCAGCCCCCCCCCTCAGCCCCCCCCCCAACCCCCCGCCCCCAACCCCCCCGCCCCCAACCCCCCCCCAACCAACCCCCAACCAACCCCCACCCTCAGCCCCCCCCTCAGCCCCCCCCCTCAGCCCCCCCCATCAGCCCCCCCTCAGCCCCCCCCCTCAGCCCCCCCCCATCAGCCCCCCCCTCAGCCCCCCCCCTCAGCCCCCCCCCAACCCCCCCCAACCCCCCCCCCAACCCCCCCCCCCAACCCCCCCCAACCAACCCCCCCCCCAGCCCCCCCCCAGCCCCCCCCTCAGCCCCCCCCAGCCCCCCCCCTCAGCCCCCCCCCCTCAGCCCCCCCCTCAGCCCCCCCCCCTCAGCCCCCCCCTCAGCCCCCCCCTCAGCCCACCCCCCCAGCCCCCCCCCTCAGCCCCCCCCCCAGCCCCCCCCCTCAGCCCCCCCCCAGCGCCCCCCCCTCAGCCCCCCCCCAACCCCCCCCCCTCAGCCCCCCCCCTCAGCCCCCCCCTCAGCCCCCCCCTCAGCCCCCCCCCTCAGCCCCCCCCTCAGCCCCCCCCTCAGCCCCCCCCCTCAGCCCCCCCCTCAGCCCCCCCCCCTCAGCCCCCCCCCTCAGCCCCCCCCTCAGCCCCCCCCCCTCAGCCCCCCCCCTCAGCCCCCCCCCCCTCAGCCCCCCCCCTCAGCCCCCCCCCCTCAGCCCCCCCCTCAGCCCCCCCCCCCTCAGCCCCCCCCTCAGCCCCCCCCCTCAGCCCCCCCCTCAGCCCCCCCCAACACCCCCCTCAGCCCCCCCCCCCAGCCCCCCCCTCAGCCCCCCCCAACCCCCCCCCCAGCCCCCCCCCCTCAGCCCCCCCCAACCCCCCCCCCAGCCCCCCCCCCTCAGCCCCCCCCAACCCCCCCCCAGCCCCCCCCCCAACCCCCCCCCCAACCCCCCCCTCAGCCCCCCCCCTCAGCCCCCCCCCAACCCCCCCTCAGCCCCCCCCCCTCAGCCCCCCCCCCTCAGCCCCCCCCTCAGCCCCCCCTCAGCCCCCCCCCCCCCTCAGCCCCCCCTCAGCCCCCCCCCCTCAGCCCCCCCCTCAGCCCCCCCCCCCTCAGCCCCCCCCCTCAGCCCCCCCCCCTCAGCCCCCCCCCCCTCAGCCCCCCCCCTCAGCCCCCCCCCTCAGCCCCCCCCCCTCAGCCCCCCCCTCAGCCCCCCCCCCTCAGCCCCCCCCCCCTCAGCCCCCCCCCCTCAGCCCCCCCCCCTCAGCCCCCCCCCCTCAGCCCCCCCCCTCAGCCCCCCCCAGCCCCCCCCCCCTCAGCCCCCCCCAGCCCCCCCCCTCAGCCCCCCCCTCAGCCCCCCCCCTCAGCCCCCCCTCAGCCCCCCCCCCCAGCCCCCCCCTCAGCCCCCCCCCTCAGCCCCCCCCTCAGCCCCCCCCCCTCAGCCCCCCCCCTCAGCCCCCCCCCCTCAGCCCCCCCCTCAGCCCCCCCCCCTCAGCCCCCCCCTCAGCCCCCCCCTCAGCCCCCCCCCTCAGCCCCCCCCCCTCAGCCCCCCCCTCAGCCCCCCCCCTCAGCCCCCCCCCCTCAGCCCCCCCCCCCTCAGCCCCCCCCCCCTCAGCCCCCCCCCCTCAGCCCCCCCCCCCCCTCAGCCCCCCCCCAACCCCCCCCCAGCCCCCCAGCCCCCCCCCAACTCCCCCCCCCCCCCCAACCAGAAGAAATTTCTCCTCACCTCAGTCCTAAAAGGTTTGTCCCTTATCCTCAAACTGTGACCCCTAGTTCTGGACTTCCCCACCATCGGGAACATTCTTTCTGAATCTACCCTGTCCAATCCTGTTAGAATTTTATAAGTTTCTCTGAGATCCCCTCTCACTCTGCTAAACTCCAATGAATATAATCCTAACCGATTTAGTCTCTCCTCATGTGACAGTCCCGCCATCCCAGGAATCAGCTGCACTCCCTACATAGCAAGAACATCCTTCCTCAGATAAGGACACCCCAAAATCCCTCTGCAGCAGAACCAACCGTGGTGCATCAAATTTGGCTGCTGCTGCTTTCCCCTGAGATGTCATTCCCCTCAACAGTATCCAAAGCGGTCTGTCCATTTTGCAGGGGAATGGCCACAGGAGATCCTGCACTACCTGCCTCGCTCTCTCTGCCCGGTGGTCACCCATTCCCTACCTGCCTGTGGAGTCTGAGCCTGCGGTGTGACCACCTCTCTATACATGCCACCCACAACCCTCTCCACCTCACGGATGCTCCACAGTGTCCCCAGCCGCTGCTCCATCTCCGAAATGCATACATGTAGATGGCTGATTGTGTGCCTGTGGCTACCTGCATGTGTGTGTGTGAATGCCTGTGAGTGTCCTACGTGTATGCCCATATTTGTGCATGTCTACCTATCTCTAAAAGTTTTCACCTATGTCTAACTGCATGCATGTGTGTACCTGTGCATCTGCAAACCTCTTCCTAGGAATTTCTCCCAACCTGAGTCCTAAAAGGGTTACCCCCTTATCCTCAAACTATGAACCCTAGTTCTGGACTCCCCACCATCGGGAACATTTGTACAAATATTTGTGTGTGTTTGTGCACACTGATACACCTGGATGTTTCCCTGTGTCTATATGTTTTAGTTTAAATACAATCGAAAAGAAGAGTTCAAAGACCTCTTGACAAAAGCAATTGCAATGCACGTGTTTCTCTATCACACATTTATTCCATGTCGGGATCTAGCAACTTCAGAAACTAAATGGGTATCAACAGCAACAGCAGAAGATTTTAAACAGATCTGGAAATGTGAACACAGAGCAGTAAGAATTACATCAGGCTGTTACAATTTAAACATTGGACCGCGACCAGGCATCTTGGGACCACGAGACTGTGATGGTTGCTATCTTGGGCCAGGGTGATGTCTGACAAATCTCTGAGCTGTAGTGGCTGCAGCGACATCACATGAACTTTTATTATTCTCCTTATTTGCATGTTTTTGCCTCCAGGGCACCCTGCTCCACACAGCCTCTTTCAGTTGTGGGAGAAAGCTAACCACAGAATTCCCTGCTCTACTGGTGATGTGGAGGATGTCCTGTGCAAATGGCTTTGCTGCCCCTACATGTTGCGCACACTAGATCGCACACGTATGAGCAGTGCATCCGTGCCAGCTCCATGCAAGAGACAACTCAGCTGCCATCAGTTGTTGCCTACAACAGTTGATTGGAATGCAGCCCTCCAGATTATGTGACTCTTTCTGCTTAAATCCACAAATGCAGGATTATAAATGTGTTAAATATGTAAATGTTATTGAGTTCTAAAATTCTTTCCTGGATTCTCAAGTAACCAATTCAAAACTTGGTTTCGGTCAGTTCCCCACCTGGTGCCGCATTGAGGCACACCGAGAAAAGGCCACTTTTGCTCCTTACCTTTGCTCACCTTCCCAGCTAACGGGTTGTTTCAACACAATTTTTTCTTCCTCATCTGAAGTTAGTGATTCATGGTGGGACGTTGTATATTTGATTGAAGCAGATCAATGGCTACTTTCTCAATGGCTGTTTTGTTACTCTTCAGAGCAAGTTTTTGTGTGCTACATTCACATACATACACCGTGGACATTTTATTACATTAAAAACACCACATAAATGTATGTTGTCCGGTGCCGTTTAGTGACTGTTATATAGACAACGTTCTGCAGCCATTTCGCACAAACAGCAATGAGGTGAATAACTAGCATATATGTATTTGGTTTTCAAGGGTGGAATGTTGTTTAGGCCATTGGGAGAATTCCTTGCTCCTCAGATAATGTTGTGAGGTCTCCACTGTGACAGCACGTCTAACATCTAATCTGATAAACAGCAGCTCTGACAATCGAGCACCATTCAGTCCATCAAGCTCACCTTCAATTCACTGTACAAATGTGTACCTCAAGCAAGGGGTTCTCCCTCTCCCGTGATCCTTCACTAACTGCAAGCTGAAGCAAGCAGATTTCATGACCATTTCTGAATCCCGTTGAACAGATACTGATCCCATTCATTTTTAAAGGGATCCTTCCACCCAGAGTTAGCTCCTGTTCAGAAAATATGTTTCAATTGAGCAGCAGGAATCCTGTGCTTCTGCTTGAGACTTGTGGAATTTGCAACTGTGCCTTGGTTTTCACCCAACCTCAGCAACCTGCTGAGTTCAGTCCTATCCCTACCGTACATCGTTACAAAAGAAGGCAGGCTGTTCATTGGTGTAAAGGAACTAGGACATAGAAGGAGCCATGCACTCCTTGATCTAGTGACAGAGTGTACTACGTTAGCTGCCGCTGTCACAAATAAAACAATGTCATCCCGCACAGACAGTCGCTGATCCTGAAATGGCCAGAGATTTCTCTGTTTAAGATGTTTTCTCCCGGCAGCCTGTTGCGATAAATTATTGACTTGCCATGCAACTGGCACATTTTTTTGGTCTGCAAAAAGCAGTGGAAATATCAGGTTGCACAGCAAGGCTGCCCAGTATCCTGTCTCCACACAATGTTCAGTTTCTAAACCCCTTGAAGATTGCAGCAGTGCTTTGAGTATCTGTTGTAGAATACAGAGGCTCTCCCTCTCCATTCACTGACTGAAGCTGTTGTGCAATCAACATATCCCAATATAAACAATGTTCAGCACCATTCACGACTCCTCAGATAATGAAGCAGTCCCTGTCCAAATGCAGCGGTACCTGGACAATATCCAGGCTTGGGCTGACAAGTGGCAAGTTACATTCGTGCCACACAAGTGCCCGGCAATGACCATCTCCTACAAGAGAGAATCTAACCATCTCCCCATCACATTCAGAGCCATTACCATTTTTGATAACCCCACTATCAACATGCTGGGGCTGTTGTTGGCCAGGAACTGAACTGGGCCAGCCATATAAATACTGTGGCTACAAGAGCAGGTCACCGGGAATTCTGCGGAGAATAGCCCACTTCCCAACTCCTCAAACCCTCGTCACCATCCACAAGGCACAAGTCAGGAATGTGATGGAATATTGTCCGCTTGCCTGGATGAATGCAGCTCCAACAATCAAGAAAATGAATATCATCCAGGACAAAGCAGCCCATGTGATTGGTGCCCCATCCACCACCTTCAATACCCACTCCCTCCGTCACCAACTCACCAGTAGCAGCTGGGTACCATTTACAAGATGCACTGTAGCAACTCACCAAGGCAGCTTCGACAGCACCTTCAAAACCCATGACCTCAACCAGCTGGAAGAATGGCAGCAGACACCTGGGAACCCCGCAGCTGGAGTTTCCCATCCAAGTCACTCGCCACCCTGACTTCGGAAATATATCACCATTTCTTCACTGTCGCTGGGTCGAAACCCTGGAACTTCCTCCCTAACAGCACAGTGGTATACCTACACCTCAGGGACTGCAACTTTTCAAGGAGGCAGCTCACCACCACCTTCTGGGGAGTAATTAGGGATGGGCAATAAATGCTGGCCTAGCCAGCGAAGCCAGCATGCTGTGAAAGAATTGTTAAAACTTGCATTGTCAATGGGTGTCCGCTACTTTTCCTTTCTTCATAAGAGTCGAACGTAACCCTGTCCTCACCTGACATCGCTTTGAAGCAGATATTACTAATTATACCCCACTTAATTCCTTCTTTCCACCCTCTGTATGTGAAGATGAGAGCAGTGCTTGGTGTTCTGTTTGTGGTTAAATTTACCATCCTGCTCACTTGAATCTTATTTGAAAATGAAATGAAATGAAAATCGCTTATTGTCACAAGTAGGCTTCAAATGAAGTTACTGTGAAAAGCACCGAGTCGCCACATTCCGGCGCCTGTTCGGGGAGGCTGGTACGGGAATTGAACCGAGCTGCTGGCCTGCCTTGGTCTGCTTTAAAAGCCAGCGATTTAGCCCTGTGCTAAACCAGCCTGTACTTGTCGCTATATCCATTGCTGAGCCAAACAGAACAACCCTAACCCTAACCCTAATCCTAACCCTATCCCCGCCAGTGAGGACAACCCTAACCCTATCCTTACCCTAACCCAGCCAGTGAGGACAACCCTAACCCTATCCTAACCCTAACCCAGCCAGCGAGGACAACCCTAACCCTATCCTAACCCTAACCCAGCCAGCGAGGACAACCCTAACCTTATCCTAACCATAACCCAGCCAGTGAGGACAACCCTAACCCAGCCAGCGAGGACAACCCTAACCCAGCCAGTGAGGACAACCCTAACCTTATCTTAACCCTAACCCAGCCAGCGAGGACACCACTAACCGAGCCAGCGAGGACAACCTTAACCCAGCCAGCGAGGACAACCCAAACCCTAACCCAGCCAGCGAGGACAACCCTAACCCAGCCAGCGAGGACAACCCCAGCCAGCGAGGACAACCCCAACCCAGCCAGCGAGGACAACCCTAACCCTAACCCAGCCAACGAGGACAACCCGAACCCAGCCAGCGAGGACAACCCTAACCCAGCCAGCGAGGACAACCCTAACCCAGCCAGCGAGGACAACCCTAACCCAGCCAGCGAGGACAACCCTAACCCAGCCAGCGAGGACAACCCTAACCCGAACCCAGCCAACGAGCACAACCCGAACCCAGCCAGCGAGGACAACCCCAGCCAGCGAGGACAACCCCAACCCAGCCAGCGAGGACAACCCTAACCCAGCCAGCGAGGACAACCCTAACCCTAACCCAGCCAACGAGGACAACCCAAACCCAGCCAGCGAGGACAACCCCAACCAGCGAGGACAACCCCAGCCAGCGAGGACAAACCCAACCCAGCCAGCGAGGACAACCCTAACCCAGCCAGCGAGGACAACCCTAACCCAGCCAGTGAGGACAACCCTAACCCTAACCCAGCCAGCGAGGACAACCCTAACCCTATCCTAACCCTAACGCAGCCAGTGAGGACAACCCTAACCCAGCCAGCGAGGACAACCCTAACCCTAACCCAGCCAGCGAGGACAACCCTAACCCTATCCTAACCCTAACCCAGCCAGCGAGGACAACCCTAACCCTAACCCAGCCAGCGAGGAGAACCCTTACCCTAACCCAGCCAGCGAGGACAACCCTAACCCAGCCAGTGAGGACAACCCTAACCCTAACCCAGCCAGCGAGGACAACCCTAACCCTAACCCAGCCAGCGAATACAACCCTAACCCTAACCCTAACCCAGCCAGCAAGGACAACCCTAACCCTAACCCAGCCAGCGAGACAACCCTAACCTTATCCTAACCCTAACCCAGCCAGTGAGGACAACCCTAACCCAGCCATCGAGGACAACCCTAACCCAGCCAGTGAGGACAACCCTAACCCTATCTTAACCCTAACCCAGCCAGCGAGGACAAACCCAACCCTAACCGAGCCAACGAGGACAACCTTAACCCAGCCAGCGAGGACAACCCAAACCCTAACCCAGCCAGCGAGGACAACCCTAACCCAGCCAGCGAGGACAATCCTAACCCAGCCAGCGAGGACAACCCTAACCCAGCCAGCGAGGACAACCCTAACCCAGCCAGCGAGGACAACCCTAACCCTAACCCAGCCAACGAGGACAACCCGAACCCAGCCAGCGAGGACAACCCCAGCCAGCGAGGACAACCCCAGCCAGCGAGGACAACCCCAACCCAGCCAGCGAGGACAACCCTAACCCAGCCAGCGAGGACAACCCTAACCCAGCCAACGAGGACAACCCGAACCCAGCCAGCGAGGGCAACCCAAACCCTAACCCAGCCAGCGAGGACAACCCTAACCCAGCCAGCGAGGACAACCCTAACCCAGCCAGCGTGGACAACCCTAACCCAGCCAGCGAGGACAACCCTAACCCAGCCAGCGAGGACAACCCTAACCCTAACGCAGCCAACGAGGACAACCCGAACCCAGCCAGCGAGGACAACCCCAGCCAGCGAGGACAACCCCAGCCAGCGAGGTCAACCCCAACCCAGCCAGCGAGGACAACCCTAACCCAGCCAGCGAGGACAACGCTAACCCTAACCCAGCCAACGAGGACAACCCGAACCCAGCCAGCGAGGACAACCCCAGCCAGCGAGGACAACCCCAGCCAGCGAGGACAACCCCAACCCAGCCAGCGAGGACAACCCCAACCCAGCCAGCGAGGACAACCCTAACCCAGCCAGCGAGGACAACCCTAACCCAGCCAGCGAGGACAACCCTAACCCAGCCAGCGAGGACAACCCTAACCCAGCCAGCGAGGACTACCCTAACCCAGCCAGTGAGGACAACCCCAACCCTAACCGAGCCAGCGAGGACAAGCTTAACCCAGCCAGCGAGGACAACCCAAACCCTAACCCAGCCAACGAGGACAACCCTAACCCAGCCAGCGAGGACAACCCTAACCCAGCCAGCGAGGACAATCCTAACCCAGCCAGCGAGGACAACCCTAACCCAGCCAGCGAGGACAACCCTAACCCAGCCAGTGAGGACAACCCTAACCCTAACCCAGCCAACGAGGACAACCCGAACCCAGCCAGCGAGGACGACCCCAGCCAGCGAGGACAACCCCAACCCAGCCAGCGAGGACAACCCTAACCCAGCCAGCGAGGACAACCCTAACCCTAACCCAGCCAACGAGGACAACCCGAACCCAGCCAGCGAGGACAACCCAAACCCTAACCCAGCCAGCGAGGACAACCCTAACCCAGCCAGCGAGGACAACCCTAACCCAGCCAGCGTGGACAACCCTAACCCAGCCAGCGAGGACAACCCTAACCCAGCCAGCGAGGACAACCCTAACCCTAACCCAGCCAACGAGGACAACCCGAACCCAGCCAGCGAGGACAACCCCAGCCAGCGAGGACAACCCCAACCCAGCCAGCGAGGACAACCCTAACCCAGCCAGCGAGGACAACCCTAACCCTAACCCAGCCAAGAAGGACAACCCGAACCCAGCCAGCGAGGACAACCCCAGCCAGCGAGGACAACCCCAGCCAGCGAGGACAACCCCAGCCAGCGAGGACAACCCCAACCCAGCCAGCGAGGACAACCCTAACCCAGCCAGCGAGGACAACCCTAACCCAGCCAGCGAGGACAACCATAACCCAGCCAGTGAGGACAACCCCAACCCTAACCGAGCCAGCGAGGACAAGCTTAACCCAGCCAGCGAGGACAACCCAAACCCTAACCCAGCCAACGAGGACAACCCTAACCCAGCCAGCGAGGACAACCCTAACCCAGCAAGCGAGGACAACCCTAACCCAGCCAGCGAGGACAACCCTAACCCTAACCCAGCCAGCGAGGACAACCCTAACCCTAACCCAGCCAACGAGGACAACCCGAACCCAGCCAGCGAGGACAACCCCAGCCAGCGAGGACAACCCCAGCCAGCGAGGACAACCCTAACCTAGCCAGCGAGGACAACCCTCACCCTGCCAGCGAGGACAACCCTCACCCTAACCCAGCCAACGAGGACAACCCGAACCCAGCCAGCGAGGACAACCCCAGCCAGCGAGGACAACCCTAGCCAGCGAGGACAACCCCAACCCAGCCAGCGAGGACAACCCTAACCCAGCCAGCGAGGACAACCCTAACCCAGCCAGCGAGGACAACCCTAACCCAGCCAGCGAGGACAACCCTAACCCAGCCAGCGAGGACAACCCTAACCCAGCCAGCGAGGACAACCATAACCCAGCCAGTGAGGACAACCCCAACCCTAACCGAGCCAGCGAGGACAAGCTTAACCCAGCCAGCGAGGACAACCCAAACCCTAACCCAGCCAACGAGGACAACCCTAACCCAGCCAGCGAGGACAACCCTAACCCAGCAAGCGAGGACAACCCTAACCCAGCCAGCGAGGACAACCCTAACCCTAACCCAGCCAGCGAGGACAACCCTAACCCTAACCCAGCCAACGAGGACAACCCGAACCCAGCCAGCGAGGACAACCCCAGCCAGCGAGGACAACCCCAGCCAGCGGGACAACCCTAACCTAGCCAGCGAGGACAACCCTCACCCTGCCAGCGAGGACAACCCTCACCCTAACCCAGCCAACGAGGACAACCCGAACCCAGCCAGCGAGGACAACCCCAGCCAGCGAGGACAACCCTAGCCAGCGAGGACAACCCCAACCCAGCCAGCGAGGACAACCCTAACCCAGCCAGCGAGGACAACCCTAACTCAGCCAACGAGGACAACCCGAACCCAGCCAGCGAGGACAACCCAAACCCTAACCCAGCCAGCGAGGACAACCCTAACCCAGCCAGCGAGGACAACCCTAACCCAGCCAGCGAGGACAACCCTAACCCAGCCAGCGAGGACAACCCTAACCCAGCCAGCGAGGACAACCCTAACCCTAACCCAGCCAACGAGGACAACCCAAACCCAGCCAGCGAGGACAACCCCAGCCAGCGAGGACAACCCCAGCCAGCGAGGACAACCCCAACGCAGCCAGCGAGTACAACCCTAACCCAGCCAGCGAGGACAACCCTAACCCTAACCGAGCCAACGAGGACAACCCGAACCCAGCCAGTGAGGACAACCCCAGCCAGCGAGGACAACCCCAGCCAGCGAGGACAACCCTAACCCAGCCAGCGAGGACAACCCCAACCCAGCCAGCGAGGACAACCCCAACCCCAGCCAGCGAGGACAACCCCAACCCAGCCAGCGAGGACAACCCTAACCCAGCCAGCGAGGACAACCCTAACCCTAACCCAGCCAACGAGGACAACCCTAACCCAGCCAGCGAGGACAACCCTAACCCTAACCCAGCCAGCGAGGACAACCCTAACCCTATCCTAACCCTAACGCAGCCAGTGAGGACAACCCTAACCCTAACCCAGCCAACGAGGACAACCCTAACCCAGCCAGCGAGGACAACCCTAACCCTAACCCAGCCAGCGAGGACAACCCTAACCCAGCCAGCGAGGACAACCCTAACCCTAACCCAGCCAACGAGGACAACCCTAACCCAGCCAGCGAGGACAACCCTAACCCTAACCCAGCCAGCGAGGACAACCCTAACCCTATCCTAACCCTAACGCAGCCAGTGAGGACAACCCTAACCCTAACCCAGCCAGTGAGGACAACCCTAACCCTAACCCAGCCAGCGAGGACAACCCTTACCCTAACCCAGCCAGCGAGGACAACCCTAACCCTAACCCAGCCAGCGAGGACAAACCTAACCCAGCCAGTAAGGACAACCCTAACCCTAACCCAGCCAGCGAGGACAATCCTAACCCTATCCTAACCCTAACGCAGCCAGTGAGGACAACCCTAACCCTAACCCAGCCAGCGAAGACAACCCTAACCCTAACCCAGCCAGCGAGGACAACCCCAGCCAGCGAGGACAACCCTAACCCAGCCAGCGAGGACAACCCCAACCCAGCCAGCGAGGACAACCCCAACCCAGCCAGCGAGGACAACCCTAACCCAGCCAGCGAGGACAACCCTAACCCAGCCAGCGAGGACAACCATAACCCAGCCAGTGAGGACAACCCCAACCCTAACCGAGCCAGCGAGGACAAGCTTAACCCAGCCAGCGAGGACAACCCAAACCCTAACCCAGCCAACGAGGACAACCCTAACCCAGCCAGCGAGGACAACCCTAACCCAGCAAGCGAGGACAACCCTAACCCAGCCAGCGAGGACAACCCTAACCCTAACCCAGCCAGCGAGGACAACCCTAACCCTAACCCAGCCAACGAGGACAACCCGAACCCAGCCAGCGAGGACAACCCCAGCCAGCGAGGACAACCCCAGCCAGCGAGGACAACACTAACCTAGCCAGCGAGGACAACCCTCACCCTGCCAGCGAGGACAACCCTCACCCTAACCCAGCCAACGAGGACAACCCGAACCCAGCCAGCGAGGACAACCCCAGCCAGCGAGGACAACCCTAGCCAGCGAGGACAACCCCAACCCAGCCAGCGAGGACAACCCTAACCCAGCCAGCGAGGACAACCCTAACCCAGCCAGCGAGGACAACCCTAACCCAGCCAGCGAGGACAACCCTAACCCAGCCAGCGAGGACAACCATAACCCAGCCAGTGAGGACAACCCCAACCCTAACCGAGCCAGCGAGGACAAGCTTAACCCAGCCAGCGAGGACAACCCAAACCCTAACCCAGCCAACGAGGACAACCCTAACCCAGCCAGCGAGGACAACCCTAACCCAGCAAGCGAGGACAACCCTAACCCAGCCAGCGAGGACAACCCTAACCCTAACCCAGCCAGCGAGGACAACCCTAACCCTAACCCAGCCAACGAGGACAACCCGAACCCAGCCAGCGAGGACAACCCCAGCCAGCGAGGACAACCCCAGCCAGCGAGGACAACCCTAACCTAGCCAGCGAGGACAACCCTCACCCTGCCAGCGAGGACAACCCTCACCCTAACCCAGCCAACGAGGACAACCCGAACCCAGCCAGCGAGGACAACCCCAGCCAGCGAGGACAACCCTAGCCAGCGAGGACAACCCCAACCCAGCCAGCGAGGACAACCCTAACCCAGCCAGCGAGGACAACCCTAACTCAGCCAACGAGGACAACCCGAACCCAGCCAGCGAGGACAACCCAAACCCTAACCCAGCCAGCGAGGACAACCCTAACCCAGCCAGCGAGGACAACCCTAACCCAGCCAGCGAGGACAACCCTAACCCAGCCAGCGAGGACAACCCTAACCCAGCCAGCGAGGACAACCCTAACCCTAACCCAGCCAACGAGGACAACCCAAACCCAGCCAGCGAGGACAACCCCAGCCAGCGAGGACAACCCCAGCCAGCGAGGACAACCCCAACGCAGCCAGCGAGTACAACCCTAACCCAGCCAGCGAGGACAACCCTAACCCTAACCGAGCCAACGAGGACAACCCGAACCCAGCCAGTGAGGACAACCCCAGCCAGCGAGGACAACCCCAGCCAGCGAGGACAACCCTAACCCAGCCAGCGAGGACAACCCCAACCCAGCCAGCGAGGACAACCCCAACCCCAGCCAGCGAGGACAACCCCAACCCAGCCAGCGAGGACAACCCTAACCCAGCCAGCGAGGACAACCCTAACCCTAACCCAGCCAACGAGGACAACCCTAACCCAGCCAGCGAGGACAACCCTAACCCTAACCCAGCCAGCGAGGACAACCCTAACCCTATCCTAACCCTAACGCAGCCAGTGAGGACAACCCTAACCCTAACCCAGCCAACGAGGACAACCCTAACCCAGCCAGCGAGGACAACCCTAACCCTAACCCAGCCAGCGAGGACAACCCTAACCCAGCCAGCGAGGACAACCCTAACCCTAACCCAGCCAGCGAGGACAACCCTAACCCAGCCAGCGAGGACAACCCTAACCCTAACCCAGCCAGCGAGGACAACCCTAACCCTATCCTAACCCTAACGCAGCCAGTGAGGACAACCCTAACCCTAACCCAGCCAGTGAGGACAACCCTAACCCTAACCCAGCCAGCGAGGACAACCCTTACCCTAACCCAGCCAGCGAGGACAACCCTAACCCTAACCCAGCCAGCGAGGACAAACCTAACCCAGCCAGTAAGGACAACCCTAACCCTAACCCAGCCAGCGAGGACAATCCTAACCCTATCCTAACCCTAACGCAGCCAGTGAGGACAACCCTAACCCTAACCCAGCCAGCGAAGACAACCCTAACCCTAACCCAGCCAGCGAGGACAACCCCAGCCAGCGAGGACAACCCTAACCCAGCCAGCGAGGACAACCCCAACCCAGCCAGCGAGGACAACCCCAACCCAGCCAGCGAGGACAACCCCAACCCTAACCCAGCCAGCGAGGACAACCCTAACCCTAACCCAGCCAACGAGGACAACCCTAACCCTATCCTAACCCTAACCCAGCCAACGAGGACAACCCTAACCCTAACCCAGCCAGTGAGGTCAACCCTAACCCTATCCTAACCCTAACCCAGCCAGCGAGGACAACCCTAACCCTATCCTAACCCTAACCCAGCCAGCGAGGACAACCCTAACCCTATCCTAACCCTAACCCAGCCAGCGAGGACAACCCTAACCCTAACCCAGCCAGCGAGGACAACCCTAACCCATCCAGCGAGGACAACCCTAACCCTAACCCAGCCAGCGAGGACAACCCTAACCCTAACCCAGCCAGCGAGGACAACCCTAACCCAGCCAGCGAGGACAACCCTAACCCTAACCCAGCCAGCGAGGACAACCCTAACCCTAACCCAGCCAGCGAGGACAACCCTAACCCAGCCAGCGAGGACAACCCTAACCCAGCCAACGAGGACAACCCGAACCCAGCCAGCGAGGGCAACCCAAACCCTAACCCAGCCAGCGAGGACAACCCTAACCCAGCCAGCGAGGACAACCCTAACCCAGCCAGCGTGGACAACCCTAACCCAGCCAGCGAGGACAACCCTAACCCAGCCAGCGAGGACAACCCTAACCCTAACGCAGCCAACGAGGACAACCCGAACCCAGCCAGCGAGGACAACCCCAGCCAGCGAGGACAACCCCAGCCAGCGAGGTCAACCCCAACCCAGCCAGCGAGGACAACCCTAACCCAGCCAGCGAGGACAACGCTAACCCTAACCCAGCCAACGAGGACAACCCGAACCCAGCCAGCGAGGACAACCCCAGCCAGCGAGGACAACCCCAGCCAGCGAGGACAACCCCAACCCAGCCAGCGAGGACAACCCCAACCCAGCCAGCGAGGACAACCCTAACCCAGCCAGCGAGGACAACCCTAACCCAGCCAGCGAGGACAACCCGAACCCAGCCAGCGAGGACTACCCTAACCCAGCCAGTGAGGACAACCCCAACCCTAACCGAGCCAGCGAGGACAAGCTTAACCCAGCCAGCGAGGACAACCCAAACCCTAACCCAGCCAACGAGGACAACCCTAACCCAGCCAGCGAGGACAACCCTAACCCAGCCAGCGAGGACAACCCTAACCCAGCCAGCGAGGACAACCCTAACCCAGCCAGCGAGGACAACCCTAACCCTAACCCAGCCAACGAGGACAACCCGAACCCAGCCAGCGAGGACGACCCCAGCCAGCGAGGACAACCCCAACCCAGCCAGCGAGGACAACCCTAACCCAGCCAGCGAGGACAACCCTAACCCTAACCCAGCCAACGAGGACAACCCGAACCCAGCCAGCGAGGACAACCCAAACCCTAACCCAGCCAGCGAGGACAACCCTAACCCAGCCAGCGAGGACAACCCTAACCAAGCCAGCGTGGACAACCCTAACCCAGCCAGCGAGGACAACCCTAACCCAGCCAGCGAGGACAACCCTAACCCTAACCCAGCCAACGAGGACAACCCGAACCCAGCCAGCGAGGACAACCCCAGCCAGCGAGGACAACCCCAACCCAGCCAGCGAGGACAACCCTAACCCAGCCAGCGAGGACAACCCTAACCCTAACCCAGCCAAGGAGGACAACCCGAACCCAGCCAGCGAGGACAACCCCAGCCAGCGAGGACAACCCCAGCCAGCGAGGACAACCCCAACCCAGCCAGCGAGGACAACCCTAACCCAGCCAGCGAGGACAACCCTAACCCAGCCAGCGAGGACAACCATAACCCAGCCAGTGAGGACAACCCCAACCCTAACCGTGCCAGCGAGGACAAGCTTAACCCAGCCAGCGAGGACAACCCAAACCCTAACCCAGCCAACGAGGACAACCCTAACCCAGCCAGCGAGGACAACCCTAACCCAGCAAGCGAGGACAACCCTAACCCAGCCAGCGAGGACAACCCTAACCCTAACCCAGCCAGCGAGGACAACCCTAACCCTAACCCAGCCAACGAGGACAACCCGAACCCAGCCAGCGAGGACAACCCCAGCCAGCGAGGACAACCCCAGCCAGCGAGGACAACCCTAACCCAGCCAGCGAGGACAACCCTCACCCTGCCAGCGAGGACAACCCTCACCCTAACCCAGCCAACGAGGACAACCCGAACCCAGCCAGCGAGGACAACCCCAGCCAGCGAGGACAACCCCAGCCAGCGAGGACAACCCCAACCCAGCCAGCGAGGACAACCCTAACCCAGCCAGCGAGGACAACCCTAACTCAGCCAACGAGGACAACCCGAACCCAGCCAGCGAGGACAACCCAAACCCGAACCCAGCCAGCGAGGACAACCCTAACCCAGCCAGCGAGGACAACCCTAACCCAGCCAGCGAGGACAACCCTAACCCAGCCAGCGAGGACAACCCTAACCCAGCCAGCGAGGACAACCCTAACCCAGCCAGCGAGGACAACCCTAACCCTAACCCAGCCAACGAGGACAACCCAAACCCAGCCAGCGAGGACAACCCCAGCCAGCGAGGACAACCCCAGCCAGCGAGGACAACCCCAACGCAGCCAGCGAGTACAACCCTAACCCAGCCAGCGAGGACAACCCTAACCCTAACCGAGCCAACGAGGACAACCCGAACCCAGCCAGTGAGGACAACCCCAGCCAGCGAGGACAACCCCAGCCAGCGAGGACAACCCTAACCCAGCCAGCGAGGACAACCCCAACCCAGCCAGCGAGGACAACCCCAACCCCAGCCAGCGAGGACAACCCCAACCCAGCCAGCGAGGACAACCCTAACCCAGCCAGCGAGGACAACCCTAACCCTAACCCAGCCAACGAGGACAACCCTAACCCAGCCAGCGAGGACAACCCTAACCCTAACCCAGCCAGCGAGGACAACCCTAACCCAGCCAGCGAGGACAACCCTAACCCTAACCCAGCCAACGAGGACAACCCTAACCCAGCCAGCGAGGACAACCCTAACCCTAACCCAGCCAGCGAGGACAACCCTAACCCTATCCTAACCCTAACGCAGCCAGTGAGGACAACCCTAACCCTAACCCAGCCAGTGAGGACAACCCTAACCCTAACCCAGCCAGCGAGGACAACCCTTACCCTAACCCAGCCAGCGAGGACAACCCTAACCCTAACCCAGCCAGCGAGGACAAACCTAACCCAGCCAGTAAGGACAACCCTAACCCTAACCCAGCCAGCGAGGACAACCCTAACCCTATCCTAACCCTAACGCAGCCAGTGAGGACAACCCTAACCCTAACCCAGCCAGCGAAGACAACCCTAACCCTAACCCAGCCAGCGAGGACAACCCCAGCAAGCGAGGACAACCCTAACCCAGCCAGCGAGGACAACCCCAACCCAGCCAGCGAGGACAACCCCAACCCTAACCCAGCCAGCGAGGACAACCCTAACCCTAACCCAGCCAACGAGGACAACCCTAACCCTATCCTAACCCTAACCCAGCCAACGAGGACAACCCTAACCCTAACCCAGCCAGTGAGGTCAACCCTAACCCTAACCTAACCCTAACCCAGCCAGCGAGGACCAGCCTAACCCAGCCAGCGAAGACAACCCTAACCCAGCCAGTGAGGGCAACCCTAACCCTAACCCAGCCAGCGAGGACAACCCTAACCCTATCCTAACCCTAACCCAGCCAGCGAGGACAACCCTAACCCTATCCTAACCCTAACCCAGCCAGCGAGGACAACCCTAACCCTAACCCAGCCAGCGAGGACAACCCTAACCCATCCAGCGAGGACAACCCTAACCCTAACCCAGCCAGCGAGTACAACCCTAACCCTAACCCAGCCAGCGAGGACAACCCTAACCCAGCCAGCGAGGACAACCCTAACCCTAACCCAGCCAGCGAGGACAACCCTAACCCTAACCCAGCCAGCGAGGACAACCCTAACCCAGCCAGCGAGGACAACCCTAACCCTAACCCAGCCAGCGAGGAGAACCCTAACCCTAACCCAGCCAGCGAGGACAACCCTAACCCTACCCCAGCCAGCGAGGACAACCCTAACCCTATCCTAACCCTAACCCAGCCAGCGAGGACAATCCTAACCCTATCCTAACCCTAACCCAGCCAGCGAGGACAACCCTAACCCTAACCCAGCCAGCGAGGACAACCCTAACCCTAACCCAGCCAGCGAGGACAAACCTACCCCTAACCCAGCCAGCGAGGCCAACCCTAACCCAGCCAGCGAGGACAACCCCAGCCAGCGAAGACAATCCCAACCCAGCCAGCGAGGACAACCCTAACCCTAACCCAGCCAGCGAGGTCAACCGTAACCCAGCCAGCGAGGACAACCCCAGCCAGCGAGGACAACTCTAACCCCAACCCAGCCAGCGAGGACAACCCCAACCCAGCCAGCGAGGACAACCCTAACCCAGCCAGCGAGGACAACCCTATCCCAACCCAGCCAGCGAGGACAACCTTAACCCAGCCAGCGAGGACAACCCTAACCCTATCCTAACCCTAACCCAGCCAGCGAGGACAACCCTAACCCTATGCTAACCCTAACCCAGCCAGCGAGGACAACCCTAACCCTAACCCAGCCAGCGAGGACAACCCTAACCCTATCCTAACCCTAACCCAGCCAGCGAGGACAACCCTAACCCAGCCAGCGTTGACAGCCCTAACCCAAACCCAGCCAGCGAGGACAGCCCTAACCCAGCCAGCGAGGACAACCCTAACCCTAACCCAGCCAGCGAGGACAACCCTAACCCTAACCCAGCCAGCACGGCCCACATCCCATAAACAAATTTTTAAAAACAACTAATAATGTCATAGCACGCCCTGATGACATCAGCAATGGATTTAATTAAGAAGATGCATAATTTTAACTTATTGTCAATGTCTGCTCGCACCGAGAGGAGGCTCCTGAGGTATGGGAAATGATCCCATTGTCCAGGGGCTCACCGTGGATCCTGATGGTCAGGGGGGCAGTTTGTGTGGCAGGAGCGGGCTGGTAGATAACCTTTGTTCTCCGGATGTTTAATCTGAGGCCCAATCTCTCAGATGCCTCGGTGAACGTGTCGATGATGGTTTGCAGCTCGGCCTCGGAATGTGCGATCACCCAGGTGTCATCTGTGTTCTGTAGCTCGATGACAGAGATTGGGGTGGTCTTTGAGGCGACAGAGGGGATGAACAGTTTCCCGCTTGTCTGGTGGGTTAGTTCCACTCCAGCGGGGAGCTTCAGGGCGACGGTGCCCCAGTGTAGTGCCTGAGGAACAGAGTATTCGAAGACCGAGACCTCAAACCCAGCATCAAGCTCATGGTGTACAGAGCAGCCGTGGTCCCCGCCTCCATGCATCAGAAACATGGACAAAGTACAGCAGGCACCTCAAATCCTTGGAGCGATATCACCAATGCTGCCTCCACAAACTCCTGCAAATTCACTGGCAGGATAGGCGTACCAACGTGAGTGTCCCCTCCCAGGCCAATATCCTCAGTATCGAGGCATTGGTCACGCTTGACCAGCTGTGATGGACGGGCCACATTGCCCGCATGCCCGACACAACACTCCCAAAACAAGTGCTCTACTCTGAGCTCTGCAATGGAAAATGGTCTCTAGGACGGCAGAGGAAGTGCGACAAGGACACTCTGAAAGCCTCCCAAAATAAATGCAACATCCCCATCAACACGTGGGAATCGCTGCCTTAGAATGCACGAGCTGGAGAAGAAGCATCCGCGAAGACGCCAGTCACCTCGAGCATCAGTGTAGAGCACGTGAAGGCCAAGCATAAACAGCAGAAGGAGAGCACAGAATCCAGAGAGTCCCACCCACCCACCCCATCAAACACCCCCTGCCAACCCTGTGGTAGAGTCTGCGGATCCAGGAGTGGACTATTCAGCCATCGTAGAACCCCCCTCCCCGGAGTGGAAGCTAGTCACCCTCGACACTGAGAGACTGCCGAAGAAGAAGGAGAAGATAACACTTCTCCCCACTTAAGTTTTAATTCCTTGCAAAAGCGGGCAGTCAAACACCCTCCCCCTGGGTTATTCACTCTTCCAACCTCTTCCATCGAGGAGGAGATACAAAACTCTGAGTACTCGCACTAACAGATTCAAAAACAGCTTCTTCCACTGTTACCAGACTCCGGGATAACCATCTTATAGACTGAGCTGATCGCTACGCTCGTATTCTCTACTGAGTAGCACGAAACTCGGTCTGCTTTACCCGATGCCTGTGTCTATGTATTTACTATTGTGTATTTATCACATGTCCTATGATTTTCATATATGGAACAATTTGCCTGGACATAACGCAGAATAATACTTTTCACTGTACCTCAGTACATGCGATGAATCTAAATCTACTGTGTTATTTGGAGCTTTTGCTGCCTCCCGAGTCATGGCGTAGACAAATATAATCGTGGTGCATGCGAACATCTCTTCCGTTGTTCAGTTTCATAACCGAAGATACTGGACCATTTAGTTAAGAATAACTCCAGGTAACCAATGCTGCTTACTGCCAAAATCTCTGATATGAACACAATGATTTGGGTTCAAATGTCCCTCCTTCGCATGGTAATTATGGGGCGGGATTCTCCGACCCCCCCCCAGGTCGGAGAATTGCCGGGGGCTGGCGTGAATCCCGCCCCCGCAGGTTGCCGAATTCTCCGGCACCGGATATTCGGCGGGGGCGGGAATCGCGCCGCGTTGGCGCCCCCCCCCCCCGGCCTGCGATGGGCCGAAGTCCCGCTGCTGGAATGCCAGTCCCGCTGGCGAGAATCAAACCACCTCTCTTACCGGCGGGACAAGGCGGCACGGGCGGGCTCCGGGGTCCTGGGGGGGGCGCGGGGCGATCTGGCCCCGGGGGGTGCCCCCACGGTGGCCTGGCCCGCGATTGGGGCCCGCCGATCTGCGGGCGGGCCTGTGCCGTGGGGGCACTCTTTTCCTTCTGCCTCCGCCACGGTCTCCACTATGGCGGAGGCGGAAGAGACCCCCTCCACTGCGCATGCGCCGCACGGCAAAGTCATTTCCGCGCCAGCTGGCGGGGCACCAAAAGCCTTTCCCGCCAGCTGGCGGGGCGGAAATCAGTCCGGAGCGGGCCTAGCCCCTCAAGGTGAGTGCTCAGCCCCCCAAGATGCGGAGAATTCCGCACCTTTGGGGCGGCGCGATGCTGGACTGATTCGTGCCGTTTTTGGCGCCAGTCGGCGGTTATCGCGCCGATTGCGGAGAAACCCGCCCCATGTCTCTCCTGCTTTATTTGTCTCCTTCCCACTTTTGCTTTGACATCTGGATGTAGTAGATCCAAGTGAGACTTTGGTCTTTTTTTATAAATTTAACAGCACTCAATTTTGTTTTTCTAATTAAGGGTCAATTTAACGTTGTCAATTCACCTACCCTGCACATCTTTGAGTTGTGGGGGTGGGACCCACGCAAACACGGGGAGAATGTGCAAACTCCACACGGACAGTGACCCAGAGCTGGGATCGAACCTGGGACCTCAGCGAAATTAAATGGAATGAAAATTGCTTATTGTCACAAGTAGGCTTCAAATGAAGTTACTGTGAAAAGCCCCGAGTCGCCACATTCCAGCGCCTGTTCGGGGAGGCTGTTACGGGAATTGAACCGTGCTGCTGGCCTGCCTTGGTCTGCTTTAAAAGCCAGCGATTTAGCCCTGTGTGCTAAACGTGAGATAGCAGTGCTAACCACTGCACCACTGTGCCTTTGGTCTTCTAGCCAGCAATAATTCTGCTGCTGAGAGTCCTGTAGCATTTTGTGGTGTGGTACTGTATTTAAATAAGAATCTTGAGCGCTTGGTCCCGAAAGTATCACCTGCTGTCACCCTCAATGTCTGAACAGCTCACTCTGCCAAACCATTTGAAGCTGGGTCAAAAGGCGGGGTACATGGCGAATTCCATTCCTTTGCATACACCTTTGGAACTGCTCACTTGTAAATGTTGTGTCACTTTCAGAAAAGAGAATCCAGTAACCCCCGAGTTGTAATGACTTGACGGGGCTTCTCTGTGGTACTGGGAACTGGACACTTCCAACCACTTAGAATGTGCATCCACAATGAGCCATGAACGGACCTGCAAAATCCGTATCGACCGAGGACGATCCGGCCACTCCTAAGGATGTAATGGGACTACTGGGGCCATCTTCTGGATAGAGTGGCATGCAGAACAGGATTTTACTTTGTTCTCCAAATCCTGGTCCACATCAGGCCACCAAACATACGACCTGGCTAGACTCTTCATTTGAGAGGCACCTGGATGAGCCTCATTAATTTTATCCATTACTTGGACCAGAGGATGGAATGCCACTCTCACCCCCTACAATATGCAACCATCCTGCACAATTAACTTGTTTTTGCGCCTAACATCAGACTTCAACCCACCATCTTCTATGATCGATGGCCAACCCTGCATCAGATATATTTTCACTTGTGACAGAATAGGATCTCTGCTTAATTTCTTTAGCACTCACTGGAGATTGGGTAAGTCTCTCGAGTAAGAAAATCGTGTCGGGAGGACTCAATACCTGGGTTGGCAAATCCAGTAAAGGGAGATGACTTAACCTGTCTACATTAGCAATTACCTTCCCTGCCCTGTACACGATGCTGTACTGCTACGCTGGCAGTGTCCTTCCCTGCCCTGTACACGATGCTGGACTGCTACACTGACAGTGACCTTCCCTGTCCTGTACACGATGCTGTACTGCTACGCTGACAGTGACCTTCCCTGTCCTGTACACGATGCTGTACTGCTACACTGACAGTGTCCTCCCCTGTCCTGTACACGATGCTGTACTGCGACGCTGACAGTGACCTTCCCTGTCCTGTACACGATGCTGTACTGCTACGCTGACAGTGACCTTCCCTGTCCTGTACACGATGCTGGACTGCTACGCTGGCAGTGTCCTTGCCTGCCCTGTACACGATGCTGTACTGCTATGCTGACAGTGTCCTTCCCTGTCCTGTACACGATGCTGTACTGCTACGCTGGCAGTGTCCTTGCCTGCCCTGTACACGATGCTGTACTGCTACACCGACAGTGTCCTTCCCTGTCCTGTACACGATGCTGTACTGCTATGCTGACAGTGTCCTTGCCTGCCCTGTACACGATGCTGTACTGCTACACCGACAGTGTCCTTCCCTGTCCTGTACATGATGCTGTACTGCTATGCTGACAGTGTCCTTCCCTGCCCTGTACACGATGCTGTACTGCTACACTGACAGTGACATTCCCTGCCCTGTACACGATGCTGTACTGCGACGCTGACAGTGTCCTTCCCTGCCCTGTACACGATGCTGTACTGCTACACCGACAGTGTCCTTCCCTGTCCTGTACACGATGCTGTAATGCTTCACTGACAGTGTCCTTCCCTGTCCTGTACACGATGCTGTAATGCTACGCTGATAGTGTCCTTCCCTGTCTGTACACGATGCTGTACTGCTACACTGACAGTGCCCTCCCCTGTCCTGTACACGATGCTGTACTGCGACGCTGACAGTGTCCTCCCCTGCCCTGTACACGATGCTGTACTGCTACACTGACAGTGTCCTTCCCTGTCCTGTACACGATGCTGTAATGCTACGCTGATAGTGTCCTTCCCTGTCTGTACACGATGCTGTACTGCTACACTGACAGTGCCCTCCCCTGTCCTGTACACGATGCTGTACTGCGACACTGACAGTGTCCTCCCCTACCCTGTACACGATGCTGTACTGATACGCTGACAGTGACATTCCCTGCCCTGTACACGATGCTGTACTGCGACGCTGACAGTGTCCTCCCCTGCCCTGTACACGATGCTGTACTGATACGCTGACAGTGACCTTCCCTGCCCTGTACACGATGCTGTACTGCTACACTGACAGTGTCCTTCCCTGTCCTGTACACGATGCTGTAATGCTACGCTGATAGTGTCCTTCCCTGTCCTGTACACAATGCTGTAATGCTACGCTGACAGTGTCCTTCCCTGTCCTGTACACAATGCTGTACTGCTACGCTGACAGTGTCCTTCCCTGTCCTGTACACGATGCTGTACTGCTACGCTGGCAGTGTCCTTCTCAACCCTGTACACGATGCTGTACTGCTACGCTGACAGTGTCCTTCCCTGTCCTGTACACGATGCTGTACTGCTACACTGACATTGTCCTTCCCTGTCCTGTACACGATGCTGTACTGCTACACTGACAGCGTCCTTCCCTGTCCTGTACACGATGCTGTACTGCTACGCTGACAGTGTCCTTCCCTGCCCTGTACACGATGCTGTACTGCGACACTGACAGTGTCCTCCCCTGCCCTGTACACGATGCTGTACTGCTACGCTGACAGTGACCTTCCCTGCCCTGTACACGATGCTGTACTGCTACACTGACAGTGTCCTTCCCTGTCCTGTACACGATGCTGTACTGCTATGCTGACTGTGTCCTTCCCTGTCCTGTACACGATGCTGTACTGCTACGCTGCCAGTGTCCTTCCCTGTCCTGTACACGATGCTGTACTGCGACGCTGACAGTGTCCTTCCCTGCCCTGTACACGATGCTGTACTGCTACACTGACAGTGTCCTCCCCTGTCCTGTACACGATGCTATACTGCTACACTGACAGTGTCCTCCTCTGTCCTGTACACGATGCTGTACTGCTACACTGACAGTGTCCTTCCCTGTCCTGTACACGATGCTGTACTGCGACGCAGATAGTGTCCTCCCCTGCCCTGTACACGATGCTGTACTGCGACACTGACAGTGTCCTCCCCTGCCCTGTACACGATGCTGTCCTCCTACGCTGACAGTGACCTTCCCTGCCCTGTACACGATGCTGTACTGCTACACTGACAGTGTCCTTCCCTGTCCTGTACACGATGCTGTACTGCTACACTGACAGTGTCCTCCCCTGTCCTGTACACGATGCTGTAATGCTTCACTGACAGTGTCCTTCCCTGTCCTGTACACGATGCTGTACTGCTACACTGACAGTGTCCTTCCCTGTCCTGTACACGATGCTGTAATGCTTCACTGACAGTGTCCTTCCCTGTCCTGTACACGATGCTGTACTGCTACACTGACAGTGTCCTTCCCTGTCCTGTACACAATGCTGTACTGCTATGCTGGCAGTGTCCTTGCCTGCCCTGTACACGATGCTGTACGGCTACGCTGGCAGTGTCCTTGCCTGCCCTGTACACAATACTGTACTGCGACGGACTTCCGGGTGCGGCGATGACCAGCTGAGTCGCACGTTTCGGCAGCTCCCGGTGAAACGGACTTTTGGGCTCTTGATAGGAGCCGCAACGGCAATTTTGACGGCTAAAAACACTGTGCGGTAAACCAGAAGGGGATCCCCCTGGATACGGATGGAAAAAGGAGGAGAAAGTGGCCGGTTTGCAGTGGATCCTTTAGAACAGCGGCAAGGAAGGCAAGCAAAAACCAAGATGGCGTCGGAAGGTGGCAGTTTAACATGGGGCCCTGAACAACAAGAGTTCTTGAAATGCTGTGTGGAAGAGATCAAAAAGGAAATGAAGAAAGAGCTGTTGGCCCCGATACTACAGGCGATCGAAGGGCTAAAGGAGGAACAAAAGACCCAGGAGCGGGAGCTTCGGGTCGTGAAGGCAAAGGCAGCCGAGAATGAGGACGATATACAGGGCCTGGTGGTGAAGACGGAGACGCAGGAGGCACATCAGAAACGATGTGTGGAAAGGTTGGAGGCACTGGAAAACAACGCAAGGAGGAACAACCTGAGGATTCTTGGTCTTCCTGAAGGTGTGGAGGGAGCGGACGTCGGGGCATATGTGAGCACGATGCTGCTCTCGTTAATGGGAGCGGAGGCCCCGGCGGGTCCGTTGGAGGTGGAGGGAGCATACCGAGTGATGGCGCGAGGACCGAGAGCAGGAGAAATTCCCAGAGCCATAGTGGTGAGATTCCTCCGTTTTAAGGATAGAGAAATGGTCCTTAGATGGGCGAAGAAAACGCGGAGCAGTAAATGGGAGAACGCGGTGATCCGCGTTTATCAAGACTGGAGTGCGGAGGTGGCGAGAAGGAGGGCGAGCTTTAATCGGGCCAAGGCGGTGCTTCATAAAAAGAAGATGAAATTTGGAATGCTGCAACCGGCAAGACTGTGGGTCACATATCGAGGGAGGCACCACTACTTTGAGACGGCGGATGAAGCGTGGACTTTTATTGTGGAAGAAAAACTGGAATGAGCGGGTTATTTAAAAGAACATTTGAACAAAGTGGTGAGGCGAATGTGGGGGGCAAAGAGGGGGGTTAAAAAGGGGGGAAAGAGGAGTTTTATGTACTAATCCTGCGATGTGGTAACTTTTCTCTCTCCCACAGGTGGTGATGGGGGGAGGAGGGGAGGTGGAGGAGATGGGGCGTTGGCCATTGGGGGCGGGGCCAAGGGAGAAGCGCGGGCTTGGTTCCCGCGCTATGATAATCATGGCGGGAATAGAGAAGCAGGAAGGAGGGGGCGTCGCACGGTGCGAGCCGAGGTCACGGGGGGAAGCCGAGGTCGGCCAGAGTTTGCTGACTTCTGGGAGCAACATGGGGGGAGTAATTACGCTAGCGGGGGATCTAGCGGGGGGGGGGAGGGGGGAATTACTGGGTTGCTGCTGCTGGGGAGAGGGGGGGAGCTGGTATGGGAGAGGATGGGCGGGGGGGCACCGCCTGGGGGAGATACAGCTGCGTGGGAACCGGGTGAGGAGCTGGAAGAAGGTGATGGCTAATCGACAAGGGGGGGGGTAGGAAGCCCCCCAACTCGGCTGATCACGTGGAACGTGAGAGGGCTGAACGGGCCGATAAAGAGGGCACGGGTACTCGCACACCTTAAGAAACTTAAGGCAGATGTGGTTATGTTACAGGAAACGCACCTGAAACTGATAGACCAGGTTAGGCTACGCAAAGGATGGGTGGGGCAGGTGTTCCATTCGGGGCTAGATGCGAAAAACAGGGGGATGGCTATATTAGTGGGGAAGCGGGTAATGTTCGAGGCAAAGACTATAGTGGCGGATAACGGGGGCAGATACGTGATGGTGAGTGGCAAACTACAGGGCGAGACGGTGGTTTTGGTAAACGTATATGCCCCGAACTGGGATGATGCCAATTTTATGAGGTGGATGCTAGGACGCATTCCGGACCTAGAGATGGGAAAGCTGATAATGGGGGGAGATTTTAATACGGTGTTGGAACCAGGGCTGGATAGGTCGAAGACCAGGACTGGAAGGAGGCCGGCAGCAGCCAAGGTACTTAAAGATTTTATGGAGCAGATGGGAGGTGTAGACCCGTGGAGATTTAGCAGACCTAGGAGTAAGGAGTTCTCGTTTTTCTCCTATGTCCATAAAGTCTACTCGCGAATAGACTTTTTTGTGCTGGGTAGGGCATTGATCCCGAAGGTGAGGGGAACGGAGTATACGGCTATAGCCATTTCGGATCACGCTCCACACTGGGTGGACTTGGAGATAGGGGAGGAAACAGGAGGGCGCCCACCCTGGAGAATGGACATGGGACTAATGGCAGATGAGGGGGTGTGTCTAAGGGTGAGGGGGTGCATTGAAAAGTACTTGGAACTCAATGATAATGGGGAGGTCCAGGTGGGAGTGGTCTGGGAGGCGTTGAAGGCGGTGGTTAGAGGGGAGCTGATATCAATAAGGGCACATAAAGGGAAGCAGGAGAGTAAGGAACGGGAGCGGTTGCTGCAAGAACTTTTGAGGGTGGACAGACAATATGCGGAAGCACCGGAGGAGGGACTGTACAGGGAAAGGCAAAGGCTACATGTAGAATTTGACTTGCTGACTACGGGCACTGCAGAGGCACAATGGAGGAAGGCACAGGGTGTACAGTACGAATATGGGGAGAAGGCGAGCAGGTTGCTGGCACACCAATTGAGGAAAAGGGGAGCAGCGAGGGAAATAGGGGGAGTGAGGGATGAGGAAGGAGAGATGGAGCGGGGAGCGGAGAGAGTGAATGGAGTGTTCAAGACATTTTATAAAAAATTATATGAAGCTCAACCCCCGGATGGGAGGGAGAGAATGATGGGCTTCTTGGATCGGCTGGAATTTCCCAAGGTGGAAGAGCAGGAAAGGGTGGGACTGGGAGCACAGATCGAGGTAGAAGAAGTGGTGAAAGGAATTAGGAGCATGCAGGCGGGAAAGGCCCCGGGACCGGATGGATTCCCAGTCGAATTCTATAGAAAATATGTGGACTTGCTCGCCCCGGTACTGACGAGGACCTTTAATGAGGCAAAGGAAAGGGGACAACTGCCCCCGACTATGTCTGAAGCAACGATATCGCTTCTCTTAAAGGAGGAAAAGGACCCGCTACAATGCGGGTCCTATAGACCTATTTCCCTCCTAAATGTAGATGCCAAGATCCTGGCCAAGGTAATGGCAATGAGAATAGAGGAATGTGTCCCGGGAGTGGTCCACGAGGACCAAACTGGGTTTGTGAAGGGGAGACAGCTGAACACGAATATACGGAGGCTGTTAGGGGTAATGATGATGGCCCCACCAGAGGGAGAAACGGAGATAGTAGTGGCGATGGATGCGGAGAAAGCATTTGATAGAGTGGAGTGGGATTATTTGTGGGAGGTGTTGAGGAGATTTGGTTTTGGAGAGGGGTATGTTAGATGGGTGCAGCTGTTGTATAGGGCCCAGTGGCGAGCGTGGTCACGAATGGACGGGGATCTGCATATTTTCGGCTCCATAGAGGGACAAGGCAGGGATGCCCTCTGTCCCCATTATTGTTTGCACTGGCGATTGAGCCCCTGGCGATAGCGTTGAGGGGTTCCAAGAAGTGGAGGGGAGTACTTAGGGGAGGAGAAGAACATCGGGTATCTTTGTATGCGGACGATTTGCTACTATACGTGGCAGACCCGGCGGAGGGGATGCCAGAAATAATGCGGATACTTGGGGAGTTTGGGGATTTTTCAGGGTATAAATTGAACATGGGGAAAAGTGAGTTGTTTGTGGTGCATCCAGGGGAGCAGAGTAGAGAAATAGAGGACCTACCGTTGAGGAAGGTAACAAGGGACTTTCGTTACCTGGGGATCCAGATAGCTAAGAATTGGGGCACATTGCATAGGTTAAATTTAATGCGGTTGGTGGAACAGATGGAGGAGGATTTCAAGAGATGGGATATGGTATCCCTGTCACTGGCAGGGAGGGTGCAGGCGGTTAAGATGGTGGTCCTCCCGAGATTCCTCTTTGTGTTTCAGTGCTTCCCGGTGGTGATCACGAAGGCTTTTTTTAAAAGGATTGAAAAGAGCATCATGGGTTTTGTGTGGGCCGGGAAGACCCCGAGAGTGAGGAAGGGATTCTTACAGCGTAGCAGGGATAGGGGGGGGCTGGCACTACCGAGCCTAAGTGAGTATTATTGGGCCGCTAATATTTCAATGGTGAGTAAGTGGATGGGAGAGGAGGAGGGAGCGGCGTGGAAGAGATTAGAGAGGGCGTCCTGTAGGGGGACTAGCCTACAGGCTATGGTGACAGCCCCATTGCCGTTCTCACCGAGGAACTACACCACAAGCCCGTGGTGGTGGCTACACTGAAGATTTGGGGACAGTGGAGATGGCATAGGGGAAAGACTGGAGCCTTGGGGGCTCCCCAATAAGAAACAATCATAGGTTTGCCCTGGGGGGAATGGATGGGGGATATGGAATGTGGCAAAGAGCAGGAATAACGCAACTGAAAGATCTGTTTGTGGATGGGAAGTTCGCGAGTCTGGGAGCGCTGACCGAGAAATATGGGTTGCCCCAAGGGAATGCATTCAGGTATATGCAACTGAGGGCTTTTGCGAGGCAACAGGTGAGGGAATTCCCGCAGCTCCCGACACAAGAGGTGCAGGACAGAGTAATCTCAAAGACATGGGTGGGGGATGGTAAGGTGTCAGATATATATAGGGAAATGAGGGACGAAGGGGAGACTATGGTAGATGAACTAAAAGGGAAATGGGAAGAAGAGCTGGGGGAGGAGATCGAGGAGGGGCTGTGGGCAGATGCCCTAAGCAGGGTAAACTCGTCGTCCTCGTGTGCCAGGCTAAGCCTGATTCAGTTTAAGGTATTACACAGGGCACATATGACTGGAGCACGGCTCAGTAAATTTTTGGGGGTGGAGGATAGGTGTGCGAGGTGCTCGAGAAGCCTAGCGAATCATACCCATATGTTTTGGTCATGCCCGGCACTACAGGGGTTTTGGATGGGGGTGACAAAGGTGCTTTCAAAAGTAGTAGGAGTCCGGGTCGAACCAAGCTGGGGGTTGGCTATATTTGGGGTTGCACAAGAGCCGGGAGTGCAGGAGGCGAGAGAGGCCGATGTTTTGGCCTTTGCGTCCCTAGTAGCCCAGCGCAGGATATTGCTAATGTGGAAAGAAGCCAAGCCCCCGGGGGTGGAGACCTGGATAAATGACATGGCAGGGTTTATAAAGCTAGAGCGGATTAAGTTCGTCCTAAGGGGGTCGGCTCAAGGGTTCACCAGGCGGTGGCAACCGTTCGTCGAATACCTCGCAGAAAGATAGACGGAATGGAAAAAAGAAGGCAGCAGCAGCAGCCCAGGATCGGGGGGTGGGGGGTGGGGGGTGGGGGGGGGGGGGGGCGGAGGGAGGAGGAACCAGAAGGACTCTCAGGGTTGTTAATATATACTGTATAGTATGTATAGGTCGTTGCTACAGATAATTATATATTGGACTGTTAAATTATATTTTTGGAGAGTGTTACTTGTGACAAGGCAGCTGCCAATTAGGGCTAGTTTTCATTTTTGTTAGTTATTATTTATTCATTTTTTGTTTATAAAATAGGTCATTGTTATTTGTGTTGTTATAATATTGTGTAAAGGATGCACAATGTACTGTGTTGGTTGACCAAAAATTTTCAATAAAATATTTAATAAAAAAAAAAATACTGTACTGCGACGCTGACAGTATCCTTCCCTGCCCTGTACACGATGCTGTACTGCTACGCTGACAGTGTCCTTCCCTGCCCTGTACACGATGCTGTACTGCTACGCTGACAGTGTCCTTCCCTGCCCTGTACACGATGCTGTACTGCTACGCTGACAGTGTCCTTCCCTGCCCTGTACACGATGCTGTACTGCTACGCTGACAGTGTCCTTCCCTGTCCTGTACACGATGCTGTACTGCTACGCTGACACCTGCCCTGTACACGATGCTGTACTGCTACGCTGACAGTGTCCTTCCCTGCCCTGTACACGATGCTGTACTGCTACGCTGACAGTGTCCTCCCCTGTCCTGTACACTATGCTGTAATGCTACGCTGACAGTGTCCTTCCCTGTCCTGTACACAATGCTGTACTGATACACTGACAGTGTCCTTCTCAACCCTGTACACGATGCTGTACTGCCACGCTGACACCTGCCCTGTACACGATGCTGTACTGCTACACTGACAGTGTCCTTCCCTGCCCTGTACACGATGCTGTACTGCTATGCTGACAGTGTCCTTCCCTGTCCTGTACACGATGCTGTACTGCCACGCTGACACCTGCCCTGTACACGATGCTGTACTGCTACGCTGACAGTGTCCTTCTCTGTCCTGTACACAGTGCTGTACTGCGACGCTGACAGTGTCCTTCCCTGCCCTGTACACGATGCTGTACTGCTACACTGACAGTGTAAACGCCAAGTGCTGTAATCTTGCTGAAGCCATTAGAGGAATACATTTTGACTGACTGGAAAGGCTCATTAACGGCTTGTGGCCGGTACATTTGGTGAATGAACGACCATAGTAGTACTGATGGAATCTGTTTACTGGAAAAATGATAGTTCAACCTTCTTTGTCCAACTGTGAATACCCCTTTCAGCCTTTGTCAGCATTCTAGATACAAAACCAATAGTTTTTTCGGACCTATCCTCCATTACATGAGGACGTACCACCCCCACCATTGGGCAAGGCATCGCACAAAGGGATAAGTTGCAAATGGACCAGCAGATTAACTGCAGCAGCGCTGTCAGTTCTTTGAAAACCTTCTCTGCAGACACCCACTTCCATTTGGGTTCTTTGTGCAGAAGTGGGTACAGTGGAGCCAACACTGTGCACAGGTCTGACAAAACCTTTGCATAAGAGTTTATCAACGTACAAATGACCTGAGCTCGGCCACATTCCTGGTCTCCGGAGCTTCCTTAATCACTTGAACTTTCCCTTCCACAGGAGATGAACCTTGTGTAGTGATTCTGTGGCCTGGATACTCCAGGCTTGGTGCCTGAAAAATGCACTTGCTCTGCTTCAGACACAGTCCTACCTCTGAAAACCGTTTTAAAACTCGTTCCAGGTTTCTGAGGTGCTCCTCCTCAGTCTTAGCCATAACTAAATGTTAGCGAAGTAGCATGCAACATGAGGAATGCCTCGTAACAAGCTGTCCATCGTACTTTGGAAGATCGCCGGACTGGAGGATGTGCCAAGAACCAAACAATTATACTTGAACAATTCTTTGTGCATGTTGATGGTAACGTGCTGCGTCGAAATTTCCTCTAGCAAGAGTTGTTGATGGGCCTGGCTCATGTCCAGTTTTAAAAATGTATTGCCTCCTGCTAAAATTGAAAACACATCTTGTACCTTCAGCAATGGGTAAGCGTTCAGCTTGGAAACCTGATTAATGGTAAGTTTGTGATCCCCCCATATGTGCACAGTGCCATCACTTTTAAGAATAGGAGCAATTGGAGCTTCCCAACATGAAACCTGAATGGGCTGAACGATACCTAACCTTTATACCCGCTCCAACCCCTCTTCCACTTTGGCTTTCATGGCGTCGGGCACTGTCCTCGGTTTGAAAAAGCAATGAGTAGCCGGAGGATCTACGAGCAGTTACCTGTAGTGCCCCACAACGTACCCAGTTCATTTTTGAAACTTCATGATATTTCTGAATGACATCTTTCACTTTTGTGTGCTTTATCTCACTCCAGTTCAACTGAATGTTCCTGAGCCACTCATGCCCTTGTAGACTAGGCCCATACCTTGCTACTACCAGGAGCCATGCTCTTGCATTCTTGGCTGTCATGTGCAGGGTCTACCTCAAGCGCTCCAAGCAATGGTGTAGTCTCATCGGTGTGCGCCCATAGGTTCATTCATGCCTGAGTAAAGGCTGGTGCGTGCTTAAAGCCCCAAATGTTCCTAAAGATCTCCTTACTGATTACAGATGCAGAGGCTCCTGTGTCCATCTTGATTTTCTGTCCATCAACCTCCATTAGGCTCCTCACTCGTATTAAACATGTCATAATAATGCACCTCTGTCTGGTCTGAGCTTTCCTGTGATGCGGTAACGACTGAAACTTCCTTGCTTTTGAAGTTCCCTGCTCAGTTCTCGACTTGCTCTGAGCACCCTGGCACTTCTTCACTAAATGCCCCTACTTGTGGCACTGATGACAACAGCATCTATAAACTTACAATGATCCACATAGTGTGACCCTCCACACCAACACCCCGCTGTCTTCACCTCTTTACTTGCAGCTTCTTTCTTTACGTGATGCAGTGCACCCGTCTGCTCACCGCCACAGGCCTTCTGAGTATCTTCTGCTTTATTGGCAGCCATTTCCATGCCCTGAGAAATTTCTAGAGCCTTTTTAAAAGAAAGTGTAGCTTCGCTCAGTAAACGCTGGTGAATGCTGTCCTCGTTAATGCAGCAAACTAGTCTGTCCTGAAGTACATATTCCAAAACTGCCCTAAACCCAAAATGTTCAGAGTTGGTGCAGTTCAGCCACAAATTTAGCTACAGATTGTCCCGTCCTCCGAAAATGACTGGAATTTGAAACGTTATACAATTACTGAGGGCTTATTATTGTGGTGATTCTGAATGAATGTAACTAAATCTGCAAATTAATTGGATCCCCCCCCCCCCTCAAGGTTTCCTTGGTGTAACTAAAGTTCTCACCAGCTTGAAAGTCTTTGGCCCCCATACACTCAGGAGAATTGAGCACTTTCTAGCCTCGTCTGCAATCCCATTTGCCAAGTGAAAGTGTTTCAACCTTTTCACGTATTCAGTCCAGTTCTCGTTCTCTTCCACAAACTCGCTAATCGACCCAAACATAGCCACGGTGCTGCTAACTTGTCTTCCATCGATAAACGCAGCAAAACTTTGTGTTGAACATACTGAAACTTGAATTTTCTTTACTCTTGAGGCCAAAAAGAATTGCTAACTTGACCACAAAAAGGTAGTCAAAATCCGTTGTTAGTAAAATTAATAAATTAAGTACATCTTTATTATATAAAAATAACCTTGTTTATAAAACAGTATAATAATAATAATCGCTTATTATCACAAGTAGGCTTCAATGAAGTTATTGTGAAAAGCCCCTAGTTGCCACATTCCGGTGCCTTTTCGGGGAGGCCGGTACGGGAATTGAACCCGCGCTGCTGCCTTGTTCTGCATTACAAGCCAGCTGTTTAGCTCACTGTGCTAAACCAACCCCATGGACTCTAAAACGAGAGCAACTAGCTAAACATCAAAATAACAGTAATAGAATTAGAACTAATGACAATATACACCAGGAACAACAATTAATGACATCACAGCACTGACTGGTGACATCAGCAATGGATTTAAATAAGAAGATGCATAATAGAACATAGAACAATACAGCGCAGTACAGGCCCTTTGGCCCACGATGTTGCACCGAAACAAAAGCCATCTAACCTACACTATGCCATTATCATCCATATGTTTATCCAATAAACTTTTAAATGCCCTCAATGTTGCCGAGTTCACTACTGTAGCAGGTAGGGCATTCCACGGCCTCACTACTCTTTGCGTAAAGAACCTACCTCTGACCTCTGTCCTATATCTATTACCCCTCAGTTTAAAGTTATGTCCCCTCGTGCCAGCCATATCCATCCGTGGGAGAAGGCTCTCACTGTCCACCCTATCCAACCCCCTGATCATTTTGTATGCCTCTATTAAGTCTCCTCTTAACCTTCTTCTCTCCAACGAAAACAACCTCAAGTCCATCAGCCTTTCCTCATAAGATTTTCCCTCCATACCAGGCAACATCCTGGTAAATCTCCTCTGCACCCGCTCCAAAGCCTCCACGTCCTTCCTATAATGCGGTGACCAGAACTGTACGCAATACTCCAAATGCGGCCGTACCAGAGTTCTGTACAGCTGCAACATGACCTCCCGACTCCGGAACTCAATCCCTCTACCAATAAAGGCCAACACTCCATAGGCCTTCTTCACAACCCTATCAACCTGGGTGGCAACTTTCAGGGATCTATGTACATGGACACCTAGATCCCTCTGCTCATCCACACTTTCAAGAACTTTACCATTAGCCAAATATTCCACATTCCTGTTATTCCTTCCAAAGTGAATCACCTCACACTTCTCTACATTAAACTCCATTTGCCACCTCTCAGCCCAGCTCTGCAGCTTATCTATATCCCTCTGTAACCTGCTACATCCTTCCACACTATCGACAACACCACCGACTTTAGTATCGTCTGCAAATTTACTCACCCACCCTTCTGCG